>NC_142009.1:202870103-203043603 GCF_049901735.1 Notechis scutatus
TATATACTTTCTACAAAATATTTTCAATAGTGAAAAAGAAAGTAGACATGTCTTGGTAGAGTATGTATCTTTTTTTTTATTATTCAAGAAAAGGTTTAAATACAAAACTCCCCAAAAAATCCAAAAAGAGACAAAAAAATAAAAAACACAAAATAATCAAAACATTAAAAAAGAAAACGGTGCATCAAAAAGCCCCAACACATATACACATATTGTCCCCTTTAATTGAATACTGATTAATATATTACTATGACATTTTGTTATTAATTTCTCCAAATGCTATCCTACATATTTCAGGTCTAGCATTTCAGGCCTTAATAATTCTGTACCATCCAGAATAATCTGCTGAATGCTAATAACATTCCCACTGCCAGTTATTCATATTCATAAGAATAAAGGTAATTGGGTAGAAGCAGGTCCAGATTTGGATGTTGCAGAGGAAAGAATCAGACAAATTCGGTGAGAATAGTTCCGCTAACCACTATTACTGAAGAATACACTGGCTATAAATTCAACTAAGCAAACACAGAGGACAAAAGATATGTGTACTGCCAATTGTTTTCACATCCTATATATACATTTTCAGTGCTATCTGGATGCCAATTTGGGGAAACAGAAAATTGGACTTCAAAATTTTATTTACTTAAATCTGAGATCTCAGCCAATTCGTTTGTATCTTCTTCCAGAAAACTCAATTCCATCAGGCCCATTTTCTGAGCAATTCTGTTGCATGTCTGTTGAGCACTTTCAATCCTTTCCCCATATTTCAGCAAAATTTTAGTTTTACTGTGTTTGCCAATATCTTCCTCTTGTAGAAAGATAGTATTACTCAGACGACTCGCAAAGTCTAATTTTAACCCAGAAACAGTAAGTGGATAGGTCAATGTGCAGAAGTAAGAGCACTTTTATATTGTTCCTTGGTTATCTCCTATTTTCTCTCAAAATAGGAATTTTTCTTTCTTCTATATCATGAATTGCCCTGATGATGCTATTTCTCTTTGCTTTGCTCTTAACCACTAGACCAAACTGTCTCTATATAACTTCTGCTACTGACTTTGAAATGTTCCCATTTATTATCAATTTTTTTAAAAAAGTTACATGTTTAATAAAATGGGACAAAGAAAAATTATGAGCTAAGCAAAAAAGAAAGAACAAAACAAAAGAGTAAAAATGTATGTATGTCAATGTACATGTCTATGAACATTTTATAGATAAAAATTTTACACAACTATTTTTTATCACAATGGCTCTATTTCATTGTAATCATCTTTCTATATGTTGCCAGTTTGGTCTAGTGGTTAAAGACCAGGCTAGAAAATGGGAGACTGGGTGACTTTGGACTAGTCACTCTCTCCGCCCAACCTCATAAGGTTGTTGTTGGGAAAAGAGGAGAAGGAAAGTGTGTTGGATACGTTTGCTGCTTTGAATTATTTATAATAAATACTAAAGGTGGGATATAAATAAATGACTAAATAATCTGTGCCCATAAGCAATTTATTCATAAGTCATTAGTAACAACTCTTTCTCTAATTCATCTTTTAGCAAGCCTAGAATCAGATACAATTATATTGATTCCCAATATAATTTTAATAAAAATATGCCACTGAGCTTCATTTTTTAATACCAGAATACCAAAAGATTAAAGCTATTTAGTAAGAAAATGCAAAAAACAAAATCCTTCAAAACAAAGATTCACCAGGTCTGGTTAGGCCTTTTTGCTCTTGTATCATAGGATGTTGGGCGAGTTTTAGAAAATATTCAGGACCAGAAACTTCAGCTTCTTTGCATTATTTTACAGGTATCTTGGACTTTACTAAGAAAGGGAAAAGATACATTTTTGTTATTATCAAATGATTTGATTACATTTAAGAGCAGAATAAGACAGTTTTTTCTATGTTAAGTCCCTGTCAGGAGCAAAAGACAAGGTCCAAATGTGAAGCTTCAATTAATGCATAGGAATCTCAACTAATAATCAGTACCTGGTTAAAGTCAGATAAGGGTCAATAGGACTCAAGTGAAGATAGGTTTATTTCACTTGTAACTACATAGGGATTCTAGGCTGATTCCTCTTTTCATTCCATACCCAGGATTTATTTATTTATTTATTTATTTATTTATTTATTTATTTATTTATTTGATTTGCCAATTGTTTACAAGATAATAAGTATAAGTGTATACATAGTTGTGAATACATGAAATGGGTACATATAAGAAAAATAAAAGAATAAGAGAAACAATAGGACAGGGACGGTAGGCACGATGGTGCGCTTATGCACGCCCCTACAAACCTCTTAGGAAAGGGGTGAGGTCAATAGTAGACAGTCTAAGGTTAAAGTTTTTGGGGTTTGGGGAAGAGACTATAGAGTCGGGTAGAGTATTCCAGACACTGACCACTCTATTGCTGAAGTCGTATTTCCTGCAATCAAGTTTGGTGCGGTTTACTTTGAGTTTGTATCTATTGTGTGCTCTTGTGTTGTTATGGTTGAAGCTGAAGTATTCATTGACAGGTAGGACATTGCAATGTATGATTTTATATACCATGCTTAAGTCAGACCGAAGACGGCGTAATTCAAGGTTTTCTAGTTTTAGAATTTCAAGTCTGGTGGCATAAGGTATTCTACAACGAGTAGAAGAGTGGAGAACTCTTCTTGTGAAATATTTCTGGACTTTCTCAATTGTGCTAATATCAGATACGTAATGAGGGTTCCAGACTGATGAACTGTATTCGAGTATTGGTCTAGCAAATGTTTTGATCTGCCATACCTTTTCCTATATTTCCTGTCATCAGGATTAGCTCACTTCAGATATTCTATAAAGCAAATATTACTGGATCCAAACACCATCAGTGAAGCTTTTTGAAGAATCGTTGTACCATCACTAAAATTTAAGAATAGATATGAGAATTCAAACACTTCTTGGATTCTACCCCAGACTGAGTTTAATAACAAAGAAGTAAAGATGAAGAAAATGCATGCGAAATTTGCCATACAAATAATGTAATATCAAAAAATGAAACATAACAACTCACTAGACCTGTCCTTTCATTACAAATCACAAAAAAGTCAGAATATGTTTTATTCCAAAAGAATAAAGTTTGCAAGTTTAGCATGAAATCTAAAATGCCAATGTCCAAGCCTGAATTGGTTGAAAGAAGCTCCCAGGAACCTGTATTAAAGGCACTTGATCACAAAGTCTTTTTTTTAATAGAAAGAGAACCTAACTAGGACCCATTGCTGAAGACAGTAGAGTAAATGCCCTTTATGTATCTGAGCTATTAATGTCACTAAGAATCTACAGAAAACATGAAAAAATTAAGGCAAGAAACAACTATTGCAAATATTGTTGGCTGTTATTGAAAAAGTATGGGTGGAATAAAAGACAATATTAATGTGTGATCAGTTAAGATGGGAACTTTCTTTTTCTTGTTTATATATACAATGGAATGTGATAATGCACAAAAGTCAAAATATATGTAAAATATGCAAAATATGTTTGCATTTGTTTCCAAGCTTAGGAAGGATAAGACAGACTATTTCAATGAAAGAGGAAGACCTCCGAATTGATTTCCAAAGAAACTTGAAATATACTGAATGTTTTGACATTCAATCAATTGAGGTCTTCTAATCCAACTATTTATTCAGAATACTTTAAAAACAAATTTTAAACAAGGAATGATATACAGAAAACAGGATTGAAAACACAAAATGAAGACACGAATTAATGCATTCACTGATTAACACATTAGAATTGTTTTTAAGAAAGTCTTTTTATGATCCAGAAATCCATAAATTGCATGCAGTAAAATAACAGGGCTTGCTGCTAAAATAGCCTAGCTCAGGTCTTCCTACCAATATCTTTTTTTTTTTGCAAGAAATCCCTTGCACAGGTTTTGTAATACAACATTACACTAGAGTACTGACAGATATATGACTTGGGGAGGTATACTATGGCCTTGGATAGAGCTCTCTTGTCAGGCTTCTATGGTGGGTGTAATGGAGCATTTCCCTTAGCTTTCCTTAAAAGAAGCAAGTCAGCTTCAACTGTCAGAGGCTCACCAAAATGACTGGAACATACCAAGTTCTCTTAATAATTTTATAACTCAATTATTTAGCATTGCCAGCATTACATTCATTTATCAATAACATAATTATTCCTAGTACCATCCTGAAAACAATAAGTGTCAGAAATGCTGATGTTATTGAAACAATAAAATCATTAGACACGATTCCATTTGTAATGGCCATGATTCATTTTCTATGACTTAGCTATATGGTAGGTTTCAGAAGGATACTGAAGTTCACGTAGCAATCTATGTGAATAATTAAACATTCCACCAAAATAATAACTTTTAAGACTGCCAACACACAAACACACACACACACACAGGAATTTACAATTAAGTGGAAGTTGAGAATCTGTTTGGATAGTTCCTTACTCAAGGTTTGTCCCCCAAATAGATGATTCACAGAAAAAGCCTATATTCAATAAACTAATATCCTGCTCTCTGTGTTGGCTGCAACTGTAGAGATGTCTAGATAACAATGACTGTACTAGCACAAGTAATACAACACGAAAAACACTGGCACTATAGCAAAATATACTGATAGTTTAGTGTGAAACCTGCTTGTAATTTGAAAAAAAAATTCTTTAAGCTGACACAGAAAACAGAAACTAAGATGCTTGTGTAATCTGAACCATCACACACACACATCATCCATATAAAGTCCCACTAGTTTGAATGACTCCTACTCCTAATTAAATATACAAAACATAGAACTTGCCCATCTTTCAGTGGCCAAACATTATCGATCAACCCAAGACATGTTTTGGTGTATAGATGCCAGCTTTCCATCTGCAGGAAACCTTGCAAGTAAGAAAACTTTCAATGAACAAGAGCTGTGGAATTTCAATCATGTTAAACTAACTTGGACTGCATAGTTCAGAAATTGTTACTCACATAAAAGATCTCTCTGAAACACTTTAAAGCTATATGTGTGATGATTACTTATTTAGTGGTTAGATTTATATTTAATCTTTCTTTCTGGAACTCAAGAAGGCATACAGAGCAATCGCTTTTTCTGTTTTTCTTCTAATGACAATCTTGTGAGGTAGATTGGCTTGAGAATGGCCCAAAGTCACCAAACTAAGCTTCCATGGCTGAGGGTAAACTAAAATCTGCATCTCCCTGTTCCTAGACCAACATCTTAATCACCACATCAAGCTGACTCTCGACTGTATTATTCTAAAACTATGTATTATCCTAAAACAATTCAAATACTTCTAAAAGTATTATTCTAAAATAATTCAAATCATACTGTGGAGAGATAAAGCTTGAAATTGTTTTTGAGTTCCATTTTGGTGTACTTTCAAAAGCTTCATACAAAGTAGATATTGTCCAAAAAAGAACTTTATTCAGGTCTAGATAGAAGTGCCAAGGACTGAATCTGGGAATATTTTTCTGAGAAAAATATGTTCTACAGCAGTTGCAATTTTCAAACTACATTGTACTTTTATGTACTATAATTATAAGATGTAGGTTCAAGTAATTCAAAATGGGGTGTTCTGACTTTTCCAGAAGTATTTTGACCCTTTTATTTCAAACTCAAAACACTTCCTGAATGGTCAAAACAGCACTGGAATATTTCCAATAAGATCATGAGAGTTATTTTCAACTCAAAATTATGCTTTGTGCTCATATCAGGCTTCCTAGATCATTTTTTTTTCAAATTTAGAACATTCTATAGATTAATAACAAAGAATCACCTTGCAAAATATTAATCCTTGTACATTTTGCACTACAAACTTTAGAATTTACAAACAATTTTCAAAGGTCTACTTTATTAAAAATAACAATGCTTTGAAATAAAGGCCTATCCATAATTAAATATATTGTTTTGAATGAAGAAATCTAGTTAACAGCTCACAATCAAAATTTAAACAGGAATTATTTATATATATATATATATATATATATACATTGCAGCCACATCCTATCCATAGTAATTTTAAACAAAATTCAGTTCGGTGAGGTTTATTTATTTATACGCCTTTATTATTTTAAAAAAAAATAACTCAAGGCAGGAAACATACCTAATATTTATTCTCAAATACTATATAGGATTGCAGTGCATTTAATATTGAATATAAATCCATTCATATTTAAGTATAGTTGTAATTAAAATATAGTTGTTAAAGACTAGTTGTTTGATAACAAAATATGGATATACTGAAAATTAATATGAATCTATATAATTTAATACTTAACTGAATAGTTAACATTAGTTTAATATTCATAAGTTATATTAAATGTTAACTATGCAGTTCAGAAATGAAAATAATTCCATGTATGTGAATGTATATAACCTATCTGAACACAATTAGAACTTGTCATAGTATTATTACCTGCAGTTGCTGTTATGATCTATACTGAGATTTGTATACGTTCTTCAAGAAAAATGGAATGCACATTTTTTTTAAAAAATGATATTCCAGAACTTTTACCCAAAGCATACAATTTAAGTGTACAATTTAAATTACTGTATTCAAACTATAAAGTGTTACACTTTTTTTCATAGAGCAAGTTACTTCGTTACTACATTCTAAAAGCTGAACCAAAGCTCAACATTTTTACAATATGTATGTACAACTGAATAAGTATGGTTTTTCACCAAGCATCTGACTTGTTCAAAAATATTTGTTTACATTGACAACTAAATTAGAAAAGACACTTTTATTAATGTATACATGTTATCAGAGAACATTGCTCTAGAAAGAATTGAGGTGTTTTTTAAAAAAAATTCAAAGGATAAGCAAGGAGTAGCATATACCAAGCTGCAGGTTACTTGGTTAGATTCCCTAGTCAAGGCCTACTGAGATATATGGGCCATCTGTGCACATATCACAGTTCAAACATACCTTGCAGGATTTAATAAATCAACAACACAATATTCTCTTATTTTAACAAGATCATTAAAAATATCCCAGCAACTTCACAACAGAACCAACCAAACCATAGGAGCATGATTTGGAATTGGATGTATTTAAAGTTTTCTACTTCTCCAACTTCAAATTAAATCTAAACTTTGCAATGGAATCAATTTAATATAAAACACTATCAAATATAGTCCTTCAAATTAATGAGATTTATATACACTATACATATAGAGTTTAGGATTGAGGTAGGATTCTTAACCCTTGCATAGGTAGCAGTTCCTTTAGATGAGTATCTTTGAGTTTTAACTACTCAAATCAAACAAATGAATCCTTAACAGAATACTTGATGTAATGTTGCACATATTAGAATAAATTCTACATTAAGTCCTTAGACAGATACATTAATTCACAAAATAAACAATGATAAATAGATGTAATGTTATTTTGCTTATATGTAACCCTAAAAAGGACCTGGGTTTTAGAAGTGTCATAACTTAATAAATGTAACTGTGGCAGAAAGAGGTTTAAGAATTAATGTACCCTGATTTCATACTGTTCCAAAATACATAGCAAAATATTTCAATACCACTTCAAAGCAAAATTATCCAGGTAACAGATTCAATCCATTTGCTATTACATAGCCAGAATCCAACTTCTCAAGACCACCAACAGTAAATGCTCATAAATCTTTCTATAAAAAACGATGGAATAGCTGTCTGAAGGATTTTCTATCTCCCTGCACCCAAACATCACCCACAAAGCATAAAAAGCCACCAATCTATAGCAAGTTTGGGTTTCATTGGAAGCCATAAATATGCAAGGACAAAAAAAATACCAGTCATGAAAGGCTTCACTGCACACAACTAGGAGCATAATAATAATAATGAACAGACACCTATCTACCTCCTATATCCATCCAAATGAAACAACTGCCCCTCTAACACCTTTCAATCTGTGCATGCTAAAAAAAAATAAAACAGAAATCAAGGGACTACTTTTTTTTTCCAGCAACACACTGTGCTCAAAAGTAGAAACAGAAAACGAGAGAAGGAAGGAGGGAGGAAGAGAGAATATCAAGAAAACAAACACCCTCCCACTATCCAGATCGCTTCGCCTCGGGAGTGAAATTGTGGGGTCGGAGAAGCTTGCCTTACCTCCCTTTTGCATATAGAGAGACCAGCTTACCTTGGCTGCACCCCACTTTTTATTTCCTCTCCTGGAGCAGTGGAGAAAGAGACACACACACAAAGGGTAATAAAGGGGGAGGAGGGGAGAGCAGGGGGATCGAGGGGGGGGGGGAGCTGGTGAATTGGTGGCTGCTGCTCCTCTCTCTCTCTCTCTCTCTGTGTGTGTGTGTGTGTGTTGAGGTGTCTTCAGCCAGGGCCAAACAGCAGCAGCAGCAGCAGCAACAGTAGTAAAGGAGACGGAGCTGTGTTGCTAAGAGGCTTTTAGGTCTCTTTTCTCCTCTCGTCTGACGGCCAAAGCGGGGGAAGAAACTCTCCCTCTTCACTAGGGTCTCTCTGGGATCCTCTAGCTAGGTTGGGGGTGGGGGAGAAACTCAATCTTCTCGGAGCTAAGCTCCCCCCCCCCGCAAACCAATTCAAGGTGGAATTAGTGCTCTGTCCCTTTAACAATATAAATAAAAGGTCCCCCCAGTCTCCCCCCCCTTCCCTCTCTTCTTCATCATCAGCTGCTGCTGCTGCTGCTGAGGCTCTGGCTCTGGCTGGGAGAAAGATGGGAGGCTGTCAGTGCGCATGCGCCCCGTGAGAGCTCGCTTGGGTTAAAGGAGGGGGAGGGAAAAGTTTCCTCCCATAAGGCCCCGCGCCTTAAAAAGCGAACCCGGAAAAAGATTCCGCAAAGATGGAAGAAAAAAAGGGGGGGCGGAAGTGGTAGGCGGGGAAAAACAAAATCGGCGCGTCTAGCGGAAGTGGGGGTGGGGGTGGAGTAGAGGCGAGAAGGAAGAGAGCCTTGAAAAGGCCCGCGACGGACAGACAGGCAGGCTTGTTATACAAGTCAGGCTGTAGAATGGCCGTGACGCGCCTGCGCATTCCGCGGGTGAAATCATTTCGCACGGGAAGCGCGTGCGTGGTGTTTGCTGCGAGGTTTGAGCGGTTCGCTGAGGTAAAGACAATGAAAGAGTCGCGCCGCGGAGAGTTTCTGCGGTTGGGTTCAGAAGAGGGGGAAACCCGGGGGGCAGGCGGGGGGCCGTAGGGTGGAGGGGAGCTGAACGGAGCGGGGCCCCGTAAGTCCGGAATCCCGTGTCGCCTGGTCTTCGTTTTATGAACGGGATTTCCGAGAATGGCAAAGTTGGGATCTTGGCAGCTCCAGGAGGCTTTTGAGGCTCCTGAGGAAAACGAGCAGACCGGGTTCCCCCCACCCCTTGGGGTTGCTTCTGAGGAAACGGCGCTGTAAATTGAATCCGAAGTGTCGCTTCCTCGGGCTAGGATCATCCCGAATGTAGGTTTTGAAAAATGGCCCAGGTTTGAGATGATTGGAAACCTCACGTCTTGAGGGAAGGATGCAGGTTTATTTTTTTTCCGAGGTCCGCCGAAGGACAGCCGGCGATTTGCTCTCGTTTCCTGCTCCTGAGGTTTTCATCTCCCTTTCGTAGACCTTTTGATAAGCGACTGACTTGATGCTGCTGCCTCTTAGATCATTTTGGGTGGAAGGAACCGGACGGTTTTAGGATGCCAAGTCCACTTGCGAACCGATTTCACTGACTTTTATGTTCACCAGGCTGGGGCTGGTGGTTTGTTGAACTCTTCCAAAACGGGGAGCTGCTAACTACCAACCACGGGGTCTCTGCTGTTATTTTTAGCGTAAAAAGAGATGTTGTGACTGTTCTTTGGGAGGTGAAAAAGTCATCTTCAATGAAATGGGGCTCAATAAATGTGCTTAATAAATAGATAACTATTAAACAGCTGCCCATTTCATTGAAAATGACTCTTTGGATCACTTGTAGTGTCAGCAATTCCCCAATCCTATTTTTGTATCATGCCAGGGGAGCATATTCATATATCAAATTGTGAAATGAAACCTCTGCAATTCTGGTGTGGGGTTTTTGTTATGCCTTTTGTTCACAAAGCTTATGGGGAAAAAATGGAGCAGAAATGTTTCCTAAAAATGTAAATTCTAAAAAGCTATTTCTTTCATACTGTTTCACTGATTGTTAAACTTACTGAGACTACTATAAGTTAACTCAAAGAGGTGTGTGGAAGTTCCTTTTCACAATTTGATATATGAATGTGCTCTGGTCCTATGATGCAGAAATAGGATTGGGGAATTGCTGACACTACAATGAACTCTATACTGCAAGTCTTAGACACCAATTATTTTTAGCAGGTCTGTAAAGATAATGCAACCATGGTAGTAAAAATTTGTACAGATATTTTGAAGAATTGTTAGTATAGAGTAGACATACCATGATAATGAAAACATATTGATGTTAAGAATTGTGACTACTTAAGCATTTTCTAGTAGTTACATGCATTTGATAGGAAACATCCAGATGCTCAGGCACCTCTGAGTAGGCTTTTATGTCATCCTGTGGGTAACTGTCATGTCACCTACCTACCACCAAGATTCAGATGTTAGCTTTTCATTGCACTTTGAAGACCTGATTCGACCTTCAGGCACTGGACCAGTATGCTAGTTGAGTCTAATATGTGAGGTTGGTTAGTCCAGGACCCAGGTTTATTTGGTGGCTTGGTCATACTGTATTCTCTACATGTGTGTTTATTTCAGTTTTTTTTTTCCTTAACAGCTATTTAAGTCATTGTTTTGACTTTTATGTTACAGGTAATCCTTGACTTATGACCACATTGTAAAAAGTGACATGCGGCCATCCTTGCATTTTCAACCATTAAGGTGTCTCTGAGGTTGTGTGATTGCACGTTGGGCGCTTAGCAACAGCATGTGTTTGTGATGGTTGCAGTGTTGTGGGATCACATGATCTTTATTTGCAACTTTCCAGCTGGCTCCCAACATGCAAAGTCAATGGCAAAAGTTGCATTCACTTAACCATTTTGTGGTGACAAACATTGTTGTAAAATAGGTGCTATCACATGGTGACTAACTTACTGCTCAGTGATAGACATTCTGGTCTAATTGTAGTTAGTCTTCTCTGAGCTTGGTTATTTTCTTGCATACATTTCATTATCCAAATGAGGTAACCATCAAAAGTTACTGGTCAATTGTAGTCATAATTCAAGGACTACCTGTGTTTTGTTTTCATGCTTTTATCTATCCCAGAGTCACTCTGTTGTACAGTTTACAGAGGGCATTCATGTATATAACAGCCAAGGACCTTACAGCCTTCAGGATTAGATTATGAGATTCATTTATGCAGAATACAGTAGGTTAAAAAAAGATGCATTAATCTATTAGAAATATATATGTACGGTACTTGAATAATTATATTAGGCAAATATATATAGAATTGTGATTGTCTTATAATGACATGCTTTTTATCATATTTTTGTTAATGCATTTTTGTGGTTTTTTGACTGACACTATCATTTTTATGTCTTGTTCTTTTTTTGTTATTAAAAAATAAAGCCTTCAGGATTAGGTTTTTAAAAGGCATGGTTTTAGAAGTAACGATAAGTCAGTTTTTGAAGAGAAATCAGATTATTGAAGGGAGATTTGGATCTGAACATTTTAGAACTGAATTTTTAAACTGAATAACGTGTAAACATTTAAGGACTCAATTGCTGTTTGCTCACTGAATGCTAAATAGCATTACATGTGACTAACAATATAATTTTGTAAATTTTAAATCTATTTTTGCTATTCTATGTTAAAAAGGGAATAATTGTTACTGATAAAATTAAGTTATGTAATATATTTTATCCTTTTAGAATGTGAATTAAAATGAGCAAACGGAAGTTGAAGGAAGATAGCTTTACAAGTGGGGAATGCATTTCAAAGGTTGGTAATATTCTTACTAACAATTGTAACATTCTTACAATTTCATTTTTAAACACAAGGGAAAATACAGTTTAGTGATTTCTCCTAATAGACAAGTAACTAACTGTGTAAATGGGATTTCCCTAGCAAAGGGGACATTTTGCACAAGGGTTTTTGTTAGGAATACGAAGCTGTGTGCAATGAGGGTCTTCTTCCCATGCCTGATATTAGTTTTGAAGTCAAGAAAACATTCATCAATTAAACCCAAATAAGGTAGAGTTGCTATCTGTTAGTTCCAGTGGTGTATCCCAAAGTAGACCATGATTGGGGGTCCTTCGTGATTCTTTACTACTACTGGAAAATCAAAAGACAATAATAATCAGAGTCTTGTGCCCAGCTCTGGTTGATAAGACATTTGCAACCCTACCTGCTGGAGTGATTTGTCCCCTCTGGGCTTTGTAAGGGACATTGCTGTGCATGGAGTCTGCTTTGAAGATCACTTGGAAATTGAACTTGATCCAGAATGTGGCAGCCTACATCTTAGACACTCAGTACTCTGATCAAATTACATTAATTCTCTGTGCTTTACACTGGCTACCAATAATTTTCCAGATGCAATTAAATTTTTTTTTCCTGCTATGTCTTTTCATTAGTTGCAAAACAATCTCCTTCAATTGTTTTGACATATCAAAAAGTTCTCACTTGGGAGAAACTTCATTGGATCCAGCAACCCATGTGAGGGGAACTTGAAGCCTGGAGATGCTTGTCATGATTGCATTTGCTTAATTAAGATGTATAATCCTCTGGCTCATCTTTTTGGGACAACCCAGAAAAAAAAATAGTCCTTTTGTCCAAATGTTAACAATTTACAGTTAAGAAAGCCTCTTTAAAGTCAGGAGAAGACAGATCTAATGTCTTCTAATGAGCTGTCATATCTGAATCAGTTGAGATGCTTCTCTATGGTAGCCCTGGCTCTATGGAATAGTTTGGCCCTGGGTTTATTGAATTCTTTAATGTGTAATGTCTTTTACTGTTTGGAGCATTCTGTAGGATATGGAGTGATTTCTGGTTTAGATTTTGCGTTAGTTTCTTCTATAAATACAGTTGATTAATTACATAATTACAAATACTCATGTCACCCAAATTTCAGGTCATGTCTTTCTAAATCCAAGAGCCACCTGTTTCTCAGGAACACCTACTCTTTCATCTAAATCAAACAGCAAGCTACAAAATAAAATCTTAAATCGGGTAGACCTAATCCTCCTTTTTCCTTTGCATCTTGTAACCGCTTCATTTAACTCATTTTTCCCCTGGCACATAAATGTAGATATATCCTGTTTAAATAATTCATCAGTTGTCATCAAAACACTATTGTCTGAAAGAAAAACATTCTTGGAAAGTCATTAATCTTAATCACAGACTTTCTTCCCAGCAATGACAATTCATTCCATGTCTTAACATAATTATTTTGAAATAACATATAATTCATATTTTCCAGAGTGACAGTATTTTTCTTCTCAATTTAAAAGCCCATTTTATTCATCAGTTCTGTTCGACCTTCTGTTTTCATGTCTTTGATAACATTTCTATCTTCTCTTTGTTGTTAAAATCCTGCTAATGTACCAAATTATTTCACATTATATCACATTATTTCAATTTCACTTTAAAGGATCTTACAAAATCAACACCAAACCATCTACAAAGGCCTTAATTTAGAAGTCTTTTTCTTAATCTTTACTCCACAATTCTCTCATCTTGTCTTATACCTTTATTCAGTATTTCAAGAACCCAAATAAATAAGAGAGAGGATGGTGAGCATCCCTGTCTTGTTCTTTTTTGTATCTTACAAAGCTTTGTTAATCTTTTTTTAATATAAATTTTATTTGGGTTTTCACAAAAACATAATACAAATAAAACATCTTTTTTTGAGAATAGCATGATCCCAGGTTATCACTTCTTCATACAGACACAAACTCAATTTCATATTCATCTTTGTGTTCTATTCCAAATTTTATTACTATTTTAACATTTTCTCCATAATTTTTCCCCTCCCTTGGTTTTCTCAACTTTATTTTTAATTATCTCATATCTAAATTCAGTTATATATCTTTCCCTAAGTTTTAATGTCTTTCCAATCATTATATTTATACTTTTCTCTGTCCTGTTTCAATTTCATATTATCTTTTCTCATTTTCCCCTGTAGTTACTAATTGGAGTATGACACCTTTATATCTTTTAATTTTATCCATTCAACTCTTATTTAAACTTTAATTTATGCCTTTAAAATTATAACATTCAATATAGTACATAACTTCCAATCGAATTCTGCTTGGTACATTCTTAAAATACACACTATGTTTATCTATCTATCTATCTATATATATACACACACACATTCACACACATACCGTGTTTCTCACAAAATAAGGCTGGGTCTTATTTTTTTTTTTGAGTCCCGAAAAAAACGGCTAGGACGTCTTTTCGGGGGTGAATTAATTTCTCTCCCCTCTGCGCACCAGCACCGTCTCCAACAACAGCATCTGAGTCACTCCCGCTTTCCCCCCGTCCCCGTAACAACAGGAAAAAAAAAAGATTTTGAGGTACCTGGGAGCGCCGCGTGCTGTGTTTTGGTTTAATCCCAAGTGGCTGGGTGGGCGTGAGAAGAGCCGAGTGAGCATCTCTGCTGCTGCTACCCTTGGTGCTCCAGCCTTGGGCTCTGCAAGTTTGCAAAAGTCCCGGTGCGCAGCCCGTTCCTGCATTCCAAGTGCCCAGGCCAAGCTGCAGCTGTCCCTCTCGCCAGCGCCATCTCCAGTAACAGCAGCAGCAGCGGTGGGAACCGTGGAAGTTACGGAGGCGGCTTCCCCACCTGAGAAGCGGCTGAAACGCTTCCATGGTTCCCGCCGCTGCTGCCGCTGTTGATGAACACAATATAGAAGCCTGATGATGGCAGATGAGATTCTGCTGAAACGTTGCTACAACTTTAAAAGCACAACTATAATGACGTGGGAAAATACCCGAACAAAGCTGAATACCATACATGTAAGTACCCGTGAAAACTTAAGAAAACACACACACACACACACACACACACACATATATAAATAACAATAGTAAATAAAACACTCATTCCATTCCAATTCAATGCTATTATTAATATTAGTTAGAATCTTAACATCTTTAACATTTCTTTTCAATTAAATATCATACTTCCTTGTGAACACTTATAAACTTTCCATAATTCTTTTTTTTCCATATTTCTCTTCACTTATATTTTTATAAATCATTAATAATAATTAAAATGTTCCCATTCTTTCCTAATTTCATTCTCTCATTCACTTTATTTCATTTATTTATTAACAAACATTCCACTGCATTACAATAAGTATTTTATCCATTTTAATCATACATTGTTTCATATTTTCTAAAATTATTTCTATTTCTAATATAACAATACTATCTTATGTACCTTTGCAGAATCCCTTTTTCAATTAAATTTTCACCCATTATCTGTAAATAGGCTTATACTTTCAATCGTTATACATTTTCCCTGTTTCTCTATATCTTGTTTCTGTCTTTTATAACTTCTTTTCCTTTCCTTCTTCCCCCTCTTCTTCTCCCTCCCCTTTTTGCCCCCTTGTCTCTCTACTTCTAATTCTCTCTTCTGTGATCCTCTCTTCTGTTGCTTCCTAATATTGTAATTATTTTTCAAACTATTTTTTTTTCAAATCTTAAACTTTTCACTCTCTTTCCCCCCTTTCCCCTTTTCCCCCCACATAAAATTACTTGATCATTAAAGATGGCTTCTTCTTTGTCCCAACCTTCTTGCTCTACAAGCATTTCTTGTTGTTTCTCATAGTTCCAGATCTCCATTTCTAAAAATTGAAATACGAAGCCAAAAGAACCTCTTCCTTCTTGTGCATCTTCTTTCTGTTTTTTAAGTTCCATTTTAAGTTCTTCTAAAAGTGATGCCATTTTAAACACTTTTAAACAACCACCCGATTGATTTTAGTCATTTAAATCCAATAGCCAAAAATCCAAAAATCACCAAGTAATCCAAATAATCCAAAGCTATTTCTTCTTGCTTCTTTTTTTCCCACTTTCTCTTCCCAGGGTTCTATTATTTTGTTACAAAGTTTCAGTTAGAATGTATCTTTTAAGAATCTTGTTAAGGTTTCACTGTAAGTTCCTTTTAGTTCCAGGCAGTCTCCTCCATTTTTCCAGATCCCACCCTTTTCTTTCCTTTTCTTTCCTTTCCTGCTTTTAAAGGTTTTTCAGTATCCAAAAGTCTTTATTATCCCTTTGACATTTTATTTTCAGCTTAAATGCCTTCGGGAAAGGGAGTAATGACCAGCTGAGGAGGAAAGATGCGGCTCTCCTCGACCCTGCTGGCGGTCTCCCTCTCTTCATATTGTGGGATGGCTTGTTCAACCAGATCACTGCTGCAGCCTAAATCCAGGTTTGTTGACCTCAGCCTGCAACGCAAGAACTATTCAGGGGCTAGGGCTCGGGGCCCAGGGTGAGCATGGATGCCATTGCGGTTGAGTTTGGTCCGTTGCCGAAGAACAAAGCTTTGTTAAATCTTCATTAACAATTATTTGAGCTTTTTGTGAAATGTAAATCAATGTTACTCATTTTATAATTTTCCCCAAAGTTCATATCTTCTAAAACATTAAACAAGAAAGCCCCTAATCTACCCCTCTAAGAATGCATCTAAGAAAATCAACATGACTTGTTTTTTTATTATGTAGCGCCAAATAGTGTAAAATGTTGAACACATTTCTAAGATTATCCTTTAATACTCTTTAAGTAAAAACCTACATTAATCCTTATGAATAAATTTTTGAAAATTTATATTTAGTTTTTTAATGAAAGCACTATGAAGCTTTAGAAAATAATGGCAAGGCCAATTATATTTCCACTTTTCTCAAATTGTCTAATACTCAGAATGATCAGCTTTTTTTTATCTTATATAGACCTGGAGATGTATACATATATTTCTTTACAAATATTGCTTTATAGGTACTAATAAAGTATATTATTTTCTGAACATGCTTTTAATAAGGCCTGAAGATCTTTGTGAGCCTCATAAAGTAAGGAGAAAATTGTCTATTAATTTTATATATTTTAATAACATGTCTAAATATTTATAGGTACAAAAAATATTACGTGAAAGATTCTGTCACCTGAATCCAAATGGAAAGTTATTTGGACTTGAGCATCAATATAAGTAAGCAAAAGTATATTTTCCTTTGTTTTTGAGAGTTTCATAATGAATCTCATGGGGTTTGAACCTTGTAGCCTTTAGAGATCTGTCCTTCCCCAAATTAGGTTGGATTTAGAGTTTCACAGAACAGAGAGCTGGAAATGTGATACCACTGTGTAGAGAAGAGGGATGTGATTTGCCAATTTTCTCTCTTCCTATAACTCTATGGCTATTTACAAAGGAGGATATGCTGCTAGGGGTGAAGGAGAATAAAATAAGCAAAAATGTTCTTCTGCTCACTAAAATATCAGTTACTAGAATGGAAAGACTTGTAGATTTAATTCATTTTTGCAACCAGAAGGATCTCCCCTCATTTCTAATAAGGTGTTCTGAATCTAATTATATTGCCTTGTACAATCTCATAGACTTACTAAAAAAATACAACATAAAAAGGAGCATTCAAGACACCAGATGAATATGTTGCTTTTCTTGAATTATCACAACAGTTACCATTGTGCTGTCTGGTTCTAATAGAACACTTCCCTTGTTAGAACAGGAAGGAAACCATTCCTGAAGGTTCAGGATCTAAATCTGAACCACCAATCAAACTAAATCTGTCAGTCTAGGTAAGACATAGTCAAAATCAGGGAAAATCAAACATTCTGCAACCAACAAGGAGCAAGAAGATTTCTCTCCTTGGTGGAATTTTTATAAAAGGTGAGGGCCAGCTCCATTTTCTTTTTCCCTTCTTGTATTTTGGTGATGTTGATGGGTGCAATATGATTGGGTTGGACTGTTTGAAGACCCCCATATGGAAAACAGAGGATCTCACTTTATTACATCCCATCCAAAGTGCTCTGATTATACCTTATAAATGAATACCCAATTTGTTTGATTAGTATTCAGCCTTTCTATTAGAGAGATACTTAAGAACTTGGTTTGTTGGCTTGAGTATTAGCAATAATAAGATGAAGTGACATCAAGGGCTGTCTAACGATAAGTTCTCAAAATGATTTGATGTTCCTGATCTAGAAGGACAGTAAGTCCCTTGGCTCCTGGTCTCCCAATCACCCACTGATTCTTAAAACCCCAGTGGCAGTGTTAGGTCTTTAACAATCTAGTCAAGGCCACAGCATTCATGACCAACTTCAGTCTAGACTTACTATCAGCACAGTTGTACCTTTCCTGCAAATGTTGCCATATACGGACATCTGTTGCTCAATAGCTGGGACCTACTTGCTACATCCAAATAATTTTGCTGTTAGCCAAGTAGTTGTCCTGTCTTGGAGGACAGCCCCTTGGCATTTTTTTCTCTGAATACTGCACTGAGTGACACATGCCCAGGAGCAACATGATCCTTAGTTTTTGAAGTGATGCTAGCTTGATTATAGATGAAGCTTTCTTTAGCAGACCTGGAACAAATATTGCATTATTTATAAGCTTACTCAGTGAATAGCTACCACTTTGTTATGAACCTTTTGTCAGATGCAGTTAAGGATATTCTCTATCTACAGTTCGAAAAAAAAGCTCCATTTTCTACTTTGGTATATAAATGGTATATAAATGGTATATAATTAAATGGATAAATGGTATATAGACATTCTCCTTCCCATTAAAGATGAGGGTTTTTCCCCCCATTATTTTCAATTATTCATACTCTTACCAATCATATAGTGAACATGAGTTATAATCTTGCTGTATGATTAGAAAACGTTGATGAATTTAGTAGTTTTATTGGGAATCTTCAGGTATTTGCTGAAATTTGATTCTTTGGGTATTTGTATGTTTAAAATGGTTGAATGATTAATTTTTCCTTGAGATGAAATTGGTATCTGAAAAATTTCCTAGATATGTCCTTGTCTGAAGCTGAAATGTGTGTCTTTTCCCATAGACAGTTACTTGAGCTGATAAAACATACAGCTGTTAATGGTGAAAGTAATTCTGTACTTATTATTGGACCTCGAGGGTCAGGAAAGTCTCTGGTAATACTTTTAAATGTGCTTATATTTTGTATATTAGATAATTGTCATTCAGAGCCTTTATACCTATTAAGCCTTAGCTTTCCCCTTTTAATTCCATATTTAGTGATGTAACTACTGATGGAATACAGGTAATCGTTAACTTATGACCATAATTGAGCCCAGAATTTCTGTTGCTAAGCAAAACAGTTTTTAAATGAGTCTTGCCCATTTTATGATCTTTCTTGCCACCATTGTTAAGTGATTTGCTGCAGTTATTAAGTTAGTAACGCAGTTGTTAAACTGACTTTCCCATTGACTTTGCTTGTCAGAAGGTTGCAAAAGATAATCAAATGACCCTGGGGCATTGCATCTGTTATAAATACATTCCAGTTGCCAAGCAGCCAATTTTTGATCATGTAACTGTGGATGCTGCAACTATCATGTGAAAAATGATCAAAAATAACTTTGTTCAGTATCTTAACTTTGAACAGCCACTAAATAAAGGTTGTAAGTTGAGGACTACCTGCAGTGTTCAATTGCAGAATGGATTGCTTCTTTAGATTTTACCTCCCCCTTTCGCCCCAAGACTCCTCCAAATGTACTGTATAATTCTCAAGAGATTTGTGAGATATGAAGCGAAGAAGAGTGAGCAGAAGGCAGTTTGTGAAATACTCAATAAAATTCTTTAAAACAAATAATATCAATTATTTTAGTTTATTGTTACATGTTCACATTTCATTTTTAAGTACATATGCAATTTCATGCAAGATAGTTTACAAAACCTTTAAAATAAGATAACAACCGATATGACCAAAACTGATTTTTCCTCATGGAGCAGATGAGTGGTAGTGAAAGAACCCTACAGAATTATCCAAAATCCTGTAATGTAATCTATACTGCAACAAGTTTCTAACTCCTGTAATAGATAAAGAAATAGCACACAAAACAGTGTGTTTTATCGTATCTTTTTAAACAGTGTTTCTTTCACTGTCAAAAAATGGCTCTCAAGCTGTCATAAGTGTACCTAAAGAGCATTGATACAAGTATGACATCCTCTCTCCCAGTGGCTATTACTATAACAAGTATTGTGATTTCTTCCGACTTCTTCAGGTGTCCATTTTCTATTGAACAATCAATATTTCGTGTGCTACATGGTAGATATACTTTTAAATATGCTTTTATTGAAAACCTGGGGTATGTTTCACTCCATATATGTGGAGGTATCAAAAATGGTATTTGGATTCCATGCAACTTTCTTCAAAGGGAAGGAAAAAGGATATTTTTCCAGATTCCCCACACCTATCTCTATCTGGCTTTCTGATTCTGTTTTCCAATCATCTGAAACAGACTTCAAGTTGCAGAGCTTCACTGGGAAGGAATAAAAGAAAATATCCTATTTCTGTTCTCCAGACCAATGTGCGTAATGATTGCATCCCTTTTTCTTGCAGTAAACACCTATGATGAAATTCAGACTTCCATGAAACTAAGGGAGCCTCCCATTAGTAAAAGAATCAGGGATCCAACCAAAGAGCAGTAATAATAATGATGATAATTTATGTTGCTAAATAGTGCCAAAAGCTTCTGTTTGATCATAAATAATTAATTATTTAACCTTTTTTCTAGTTAGTTTGTCATGTCTTAAAGAAACTTTTGGAAATAAAGGAGGTAAAAGAGAACATCTTGCAGGTACATTTAAATGGTAAGTAATATTTCTGAATTCAGTTGCCTCAGTCTTGCTTGCAAAGGATTTGTTACTTGGAACCCTGACACTTAGTTTTCTTGAAGATCTAACTGTGTCTAAATTTAGACAATGTATTAAGTAATAGGAAACAAGAACTGTTACTGCCATCGATGGTAGCAGGGATAGAATAATACATAACACTTTCCAACTGCCATTTCAGTGTAGGATAGCTTTATGAAAATTATGATTAGTTCACTGAACGAGTTGTTTTGGAGGCAACAATATCTAAATCAAGACATGGCAGCTTTCTAAATGTTGCTGAAATATAATTCCCAGTAGCTCTAACTAATATGGTCAATAATGAGAAATGCAAGAATAGATATTAGGGAATTGTTTTATGCTCAAGTGGAATTATTTAATGTGCTTTCCTTTAAGTTGGATTGAAAAACATGAAAGAAACACACAAACCTAATTTATGTCATACAGTTCTGAACTTTACTTTCCCTGTTGCATATATCTTGTTTTTTTTCTCTGAAGATAATGTGTATCAGCTGATAAGTGAAATCAAGAGAAAATAATATATTTCCTTTTATTTGTAGGTTTATTACAGACCAATGGTAGAATTGCTTTGAAAGAGATTACAAGACAGCTAAATTTGGAGAATGTGGTTGGAGATAAAGTTTTTGTAAGAAAAATAAGTTATGTTTAGAATTGCATTTGCTTTACATGGTAGTATGAATACTAGAATAATGTACTAAGTATTAGAATAATTATAATTTTAGGATTGCTTGTGTAATAAGTTAGCTATTGGTTCTCCTTTTGGGTAAGGGGAGAAAATAAATAGAAATAAGAGTCTTTCTTACCTGAAACAGCATGGAATTAAATAATGAGTATTGAGGTAAAAATGTGTATTAAGCAATACTTGTAGGATATGAAGGATAGATTTTTCTAGATGTTTTAAATAAGTTTATTTTTACCTTCTGAAAAAAAATCTAACATTTAATATCATACAACAAACACCAAAACATGAAAATATTGAGAACTGAAAAAATAAGATTTCCAGGAATCCAGAAAAATGTAATGGGTTATATATGTTAAAGGGAAAGGTAGAAACTTGGGTACAAACCAAACTCCACCAATGTTAGCAGGACAAACTACTGTAAATAAACAGGGAGTAAACCCTACTCTCACTAGCCTTAGTGGTATTACCTAGTTGGATAATGAAACATCTGCAAGCAAACAACCAAGCTCAGAGATTGCCAAGAACTTTACAATTCAACCCTAAAATTCTAATTGATTTTTTTCATTAGACTAAACAACACAATTTATTGGGAGAGGGATTAAATTGAATTTGTATTATTTAGACCAGATTCCTGAATTTGTGATAATAAAATAGTGAGAAAGGTCAGTTCTATCTGAATTTTTTGTAATTCATTGCACCACAAAATTTGAGAATCTCGATCTTATTGAAATAATGCCTCTTTTTTAAATAGGTGTCAAATTCTGATTCTGTACAATTTCAATAATTTTCATTTTAAAGTGCTAAAATTATGGGTTATTGTCAGAAATAGTTTATTGTTACCATAATCATTATTTACATTTATATGCCACTCAACTCTGTGATTTACATATTTAGATAACACTCTATTTCAGCTATTAAAGTCCTTGGCTTTTCCCCTGCTCTCTTCCTATGCCACTCCTGCTCAGGACAAAATATTTAAAAGTTGTGTCTATGAATAGAATGATTGGCGTGCAAAACAGTTGGCACACCCCTAACAACTCTCATATCTAAAAAGGAATTTCAGATGTTCTTGAAACGGAAACGAGGGGAAGTCATTCTTTTTATAGCAAAACAAAACTAAATGATGCATGAGTCAATAGTGCATTCTTTGCTTCAGGATGATGATTGAAATATAGGGGAGTTTAGGGATTCCAAAGAACATTAGTGTTAATAGTTTAGCTATTTTGTAGCACAAATGGCAGCTACTGTCATACTATAAATTTCTAAAAAAATGTAAATTGCTGTTCAGAGTTTTAGGTGAAGCAGATTTCTAGATAGCAGTTACAATATTGCAATTTTCCCTATTTCAGATTTTAATATACAAATCAATCTTTATAACTTGCTTGTCTTTTAGGGTAGTTTTGCAGAAAATCTTGCATTTCTTCTGGAAGCATTAAGGAAAGGTAAGCATATCTCTTTGATAGTTAATAGCATAGAATCTATGGTTTACTTTGCCACTGAAAATTAGAAAATTTACAGAGGTGAGCAGAAATTAGATTGCACCTAGAAAACTACACAAATGCTCAACATTTTCTGTGGGCTAGAAACTGAAGACCTGAGTCCTCAAATAAGCAAAATGTACATTTCAAAAGTATAAACATGCTCTTTGGTTTACTGAGGGGTAAAGTTTTGCACAACATTTTGCCAACTATGTTCCTGATATTCATGGAAATCTTGGCTTTTTAGGTGGTGACCAGGTTTACATCTTGTCATATTGTCTGGGATTCCTAGGCATTAGACTTCAATAAAATGGTTAGAGTGCTTGGTAATATGTCTTCTGCCATTTACGGGCGGCATCTGTGTCCCTGTGTACTCTTAAAGAAAGCTGGGAGAGTGAGATCAGCTGGTTCTGGAAGGTAGTCAATGTTCCTTTATGGAAGGGGTGTTTCCTGCTGCCTTGAATGAGGAAACACAGTCCTTGTTTAGTGACCATAGTTGGGATCAGTAACCCAGTCATTATGCAAAGTGGTCACTCACTAAGTGGAACTGTGACTTTGCTTGTGATCATTAGCTTTCTCTTGCTTTACAGAGCTACGAAAGTCATAAATGCGAAGATTTGGTTGTAAAATTACTTTTTCATCACCTTTGCGATTGTGGGTGGTCACTAAATGAGACAGTCACTAAAGAACTTCCCTGGTATGTTCTTTAGCGTACCCTTTCTAGAGGAAGTAGATTGTTTGGATCCTTTTTACGCAGAGTTTAGACCTGGTTATGCACTGATAAGTGATTACCTTGGAACTTGATAGGAAGAATATGCCCCCTTCTGGTCCTATTAGTCCTCTCATTAGCTTTTAACACCCATGAGCATGTTATTCTTTTGAACCACTTTCTGGAGTAGGGTGCTTCAGTAGTTTAGTTTCTTTCTCTGTGGTGCTTCCAATTACTTCCAATCACCCAGTAACAGTGATTAGTTATTTAGTAGAGGAGGAGAGGTCAGTCTAGTGGGGAAAATAGGAGAAGGGAAAAGTTTTAGGCATGTTTACTATCTTGAGTTATTTATAAGTAATAAAGACAAGATAGAAATGTAATAAATGTGCCTTGGTTTGAAAATTATTTTCAACAACAGTTATTATATTTATTGTCATTATATTAACGTATGATGGGTTTTTTTTTCTTGTAAGTGCTCAGAAGCGCATGATTATGGTGGTCTAAAAGTCCAGTAAAACAGAAAATAAATAAATATGTACTCATTTGCCACCTTTTAAATAGAAACAAAAGCAGCATGATCTGCCCTATTGCATATACAGTAAAATGGAACTTTATATTGGCTCAGCAATATTTCATGCATTTTATAATTTTAGATCAGTGATGAATTTATGAAACTATTGTTTCCTTTTTTACTTTTTTTTTGCAAAACTATTTAGAAAAAACAACTAAATAATAATGGCGAAATACAATAGTGGTCATTATGTTGAAAAGTGTGGAAAATATTTGGCCGATTAGTTGAGTTCAGACATATCTACCCCTTGAATTGTATGAGGAAACTTTATTAGTTCTTTTTTTTTCTCAGTGCTTGTTCTGCATGGTGCCTTGTTTTTACATTGCACTTGCCTCATGCTTACAGTGGAGTTATCAGTACATGATGCCACAAAAGGTTTTGTTTATCAACCAGCTTGTCACAGAGCCCAGTGCTTTATTCAACAATAAAGGAAGAAAATGTTGATTAATTATATAGAATGCACAAGTACTACTTGAAGTTATTTATATAGTAGTAATCGACATCTCAGTCACTTTATACAGAGGTTTCTTAACATCCAGATTGTAAAGTAAGCTAAAATGCAGATTAATGTAATAACCTTAAGGTGTTTTCTTGAAAGTTCTAATACGTACTAATTTGATTTTGTTTTAGGAGATCGGGACCATAGTTGCCCTGTTTTGTTCATTCTAGATGAGTTTGATTTGTTTGTCCATCATAAGAACCAAACGTTACTATATAACCTTTTTGATATATCACAATCTGCACAGACGCCTATAGCTGTTATTGGTCTGACTTGTAGGCTGGTAAGACAATACAGTTTTTTTTTCCTGTAAGTCATTGGGAGTCTGCAAGTTCAAATACTAACTACCAAAACTATTTCTGGTTTGATTACAGGTAGTCTTTATACAAAGGTTGACTTAACGACTGGTCACTTAGCAACTGTTCAAAGTTATGATGGATTCCCCTCCTTGAGTTCCCCCACTCTAATTTTGAGTTATGTGACTGATTTTGAATACTCGGCCCGCAATTATGGCTGTTTATAGGGCCCTCATGGTCACATAAGTGCAATTTATGATGGTTTTGCTGAAAAACTGATATTTACTTCTGGTTTTTGGCATGGCAGACAACAGGTTTGCTTAACAACTGCAACGTTAGCTTAATAACTGACACAAAAAAAAGTCATAATTGGGTTAGTCATATGATGTCCCACTTTATGACTAACACGACTTAACGATGATAATTGCCAGAGCTCAATTGCGGTTGTAAGTCGAGGGTTACCTGTAAATATAAGTAAAGATGCTTTCAGGGGTTGTGAATTGGTTTCAGTTATGAAGTGTAGGAAGCTGTTTCACCCATAACAGTGCATGAATAATATAATAGCCAAAAGTACTTTACTTGCTACTGGCTTAAGGTTTCTTCCTGTTGAATTTTGAAAATTCTACAAAAGAAACTTCATACAGGTAGTTCTTACGTTTTTTTATTTGCTAAACCATGGAGTCCTTAGTGTTTTCTGAGCCTGGTTGTTTTCTTGTAGATGTTTCATTGCCCAACTAGGTAACATCTTCAGTGCTAGAAGGCACATGGGTTTCTACTACCAATGATGTTTACCTAGTTGTATAATAAAATATCTGCAAGAAAAGAACCAAGCTCAGAGAACTCCAAGGATTTCACAGTTCAACCCTGAGCTACAAATATTATCTTCTATGGCTACTTGCTAACCCACTCAGTGGTTTGGAAGAGTAACAGACACACAAAGTGAAACCAATTATCAAAAGCAGAACCATTCAAAATATGGATTGAAAAAAACCATTATTCTGAGCATGGAACTACATTCCTTCTGTTCATGTTTTTGATGCTTCAAAACATCTGTTTCTCATCTCTGAGGCATGAAATGTTAGACTAGACGGACAGTTGTTGCTTGATTTAAATAGCTCTTCTAGTTTGCAGCGTATGAATGTTTACCATAATTTATTTTAAATTTGAGGATTTTAAATATCATTGCAAGCTCTTAATATTTTAAGATATCTCTAGATGAATTTATCTATGAATTAGAAGTTTGACTTGTAAACATCTGAGTTTTATTCAGAGCTACCTTTGAAATTTATGAGCTCTGCAGAATAATAGCATTAGATTTTTATCATTAAATATCCAATATCCTTGGACTAAATGCTAACTGCAAACTGTATTTGTAATCTTTTATTAGGATATTCTAGAACTCATGGAGAAAAGAGTGAAGTCAAGATTTTCCCACCGACAAATATACTTAATGAATTCCTTTGATTTTAAAACATATTTGAATATTTGTAAAGATCAATTATCTCTTCCTCCAGAATTTCCAGAAAAGACCTTTATCAAAAATTGGAATAAACACATACAGGTAATTTAAATAAAGGCATAATAAGAAACTGAATTGCCTGCTGAAGGTTTTCCAGAAATGACATTGACAGTTTACATTCTTGTTTCCAAGAGTGTGTGTGTGTGTGTTTTATGAGTACATTGGTTTTATATATGATTGAAAAATTGGCAAGGCAAACATGGATGCAAAATCAGTTCGCCTTTGGGCCATTTTCTCCATTTTTTGGAATCCTGTAGATTTCTGAGGACCAAAAGAAACAACAAGGAAGGAAGGTCAGTTTGCCCATTGTTGCTGTGGCCTGCAAGATCATTCTGTTTGCAGAGTTAGTATTAAAGGGTGGAGAACATCAATGTGCAGATCATGTGATTGACATTTTGCTCCTTTAGCTTTCTACATATAAACACTTTATTTACTTCACACCTTTATTACTTCACAAGTAACTCAAGGTGGCAAACGCACACAATACTCCCTCCTCTTTTCCGTACAACAGCAACCCTGTGAGGTGGGTTTGAGCCGAGAGAGTCTAGGCTAGGCTAAAGTCATCCAGGTGGCTTTCATGCCTAACCAGAATATACAGAGGTGCTTTGCACTTCATTTCTTTTTTGGTAAATCAGCCATGCATCCACATGCAATGTGTAGTCATCAGTGATACAAAGTATAAAGCAGTTCATGGGCCTGGAAAAAGACGCAGCTGCTTTATTAATTTGATGGGAAATGTCTTGTTCTTGTCAATTTAAAGTATCTCTTTCAAAAGATGTGCACAGTCCTGTAAGCTTAACTATAGCCACCATGAACCATAATCATCCATAATCATGAATGTTTCACTACTGACTACTTCTGCTAAACCTCTGAGAGCTTCTGCGCTATGGTGGAGTTGAAGCAATTGAATGAGTCATTCAGGCAATGAGTCATTGTAAGCTTACTCATTTTATTCAGCTCTCTTTCAATCTGGTTCATAACGTTCTCTAAACAAGATACATTTTAAGTGAGATGTCTTATCTACAGACCCAGATACTGCTTAAAAGTTTTGAGTTTTGAAAAAGGACACAAAATGCCAAGTGTTAAGTAGTTAGTATATAACCTAAGAGGCAACTTTTAAAACACAGCTAATAGGATATATTAAATTCTAAGTAATTTATTTAGCAATTGTTAAACGGTTAAACAATTGCCTTAAAATTTAATTTCCCGCTAGTAACTCCCTCATGTATTCTTAAAACTATTAAAACATGATTTATATGATTTCATTCTTACATGCCTTTGTTATACAATGAAATCTCAGTTTTGCAGACATTAATACAACAGACCTGTGTCAGGAAGCATATCTTTGTTTTAAATTCTATAAATTACAGCAATCCCATACCTTCATATTGTTCATGAGTTTCACTTTTTTTCTAAACTAGTGTGCCTCCCCCCCTCCCCAATATAGAATAAAACCTATTGTGTGCCTAATGGCCATTTATTTTGCTTAAATAAGTATGGATTTATAGGAGAATTGAGCAGTGTTGATATCTTTCCTCCTGCTTTGATTCAGCGACACCTTTCACCAAAAACAGCAACATATTTTACAAGTGCAAATAAGGAGTAGTACTGATAACTCTTAATTGGAGAAGCCTATCATCAAAGTAGCTTATTATTTATGAGATAAATGTTCATAATTAAGCCTTTAATTCAAGTTTTTGGACTGAAACAATTACTACAGAGAAAGCTACAACTTTACTACGCATATCTTTGAGGAATATTCCATGGGCCATAGGAATTTTCAAAATCTTCCCCTTTTGCTGGAGCAAAGGAACCATTTTGTAAGCATCATTGGTGAACTTTCAGAAGGAACTATAGCAAGTGTTTTTCTCAAAGCAGAATATATAAAGTAGGCATGCTGAAATGGATTCACAACCTTACTCTGTTTTTGAAACTTAAGTTTATTTGTGAAGCTTATGGAATGTGGACCAAGCAATGGACTGACTTGGTGGGGTGGGGTCAGTTTTGGATTACCCTGTTCCAGAGGTGAGAGTGGCTCCCACCTTTCATCAAACCCCCTGGAGCAAGGTAGTTTCCAGAAAATCAGTTTCATAAACAATTTCATTCGGGAGTTTAATGCAAGAATTAGGAACAGCGTTCATAATCTTGGAAACTAATCTGGGACATTTTATCTTTTTTGTTAGTGAGGTCATTAAGGGAGTCTCGTTTAAAAAGTTAAAGCAGCACTATTGCTATAGAGCAAGTTCTGCCTTAAATTTCTCCCTTTCCATTCTTTGAGGAATAGAAATGCCTCGGAGTTAGTTTTATGATAGTTGCATCTCTTGGAACCTGATATCCCGTCTGTGGAGAATAATTTGCTCATTCAGTTGCCTTAATCTGAAATGTAGCTGTGTTTTAATAATTTATAATTGAGAGATTTAAAAGGGGGTTTGAAATTGGTTTAAATTTTCTAAAATTGATTACAGAAAGTCCTCATATAACAATGGTAACTGAGACTGGAATTTTTATTGCTAAGTGATATAGCTGTGAATTATGTACACATATGAATCTGCCACTTATTTTTGCAGAAATTCCGATACTTCCGGTTGTTGCTGTTAAGTAAAGCACTACAGGTTGTTAAATGAGGACATTGCATGGTTACCAATCTTCTGATGGCTTCCCCATTGACTTTGTTTGTAGGAAGCCAACAGAAGTTGCAAATGGTGATCATGTGTCTGTGGGATGCTGCAACATCATAACTGCAAGTTCACAGACAGGGGGATATTGTAGCTTTTGTAAATACAAGAACCAGTTGTAACCATCTCTCATCCAGCACCATTGTAAATTCAAATGGTTGCGGAATGAATGATCATTAAGCAAAGACTACTATATGCCATTCTCTCTAATAATGCATATTTGTGTTATTGATAAATATGTAATCTTAAATGATTTGATACATAATCTTATGTTTTGATGTAAATTAAGCAATTCTTAGTCTTTACTTTTTATAAAGATGTTACAATAGAGTGATAAGTTATTTTAAAATTAATTTTAGTCTCTTCTAGAAGACATAAAAGTTCAAGATGTTCTACAAAATCAATTTTATTATAATAAAGACCTGCGGTGTCTGTTCATGTTGCTGGTAAGATGTTAGTATTTTAATTTCTTATTTCTAATCAAGAAATAAACTAGCAATTCTGATAAATGAAAAAAGTATTATTACTAAGGAAAAAATCTGATTTTTAAACTAAAGTTTATAAGCAATACATGATAAGTGGTTTAGATATTTTTCCTTAAAATTTTCATAATCTTTAGCAGGTAAAACAAAAACCTAGAAGTAATTTTCAGGGAAGGAAAAATAATTTAAATTAATGCAATGTAATGTTAAGAACATACTGTATTCCAATTAACACTGTGTGAGACTGAGCATAAAAGTTTTTGTAAAATTGTGGATTTTTAAAATGTCATTATTCTTGTATTTAGATAGGACCTGCAATTTGGATGCAGAATTGAAAAACGGATTTAACATGCTCTGAACAAAGAGACATCACTCAGAAGATTTTATTGGAACATTCTGAGTGGGGCTTCTTTAAACAAAACAGAAATCAATTGAAGTAGTAGTTTAATATAGAAAACCATGGGAATTTGCTCATTTATTAGCCTGTAGTGGTAGTCCCATGTTGGTTGCTATTTACCACTCTGCCTCTATAAAGAGATAGTGTGATGGAACCATGCTGCCACCCTCAATTCCAACCAAAAAGGACAAGTCCAAATAAGCCTGAGCAAAACATCTACATCTGCACCACAAGATTTTCACATGACTCAGCTTTATGCCAAGCAGATACTTACTATTGATCTCTGATCAGGTCATCTAGGTTAGCCAGTTTGAATTTTCCATCTTGGAGAGTGCTTTACTTCCAGATTTGTCCTATCTTGGGCAAGTCCAATATACAGTGTATTTATTCTGAGAACAAAGAATTACTGCATCTCTTTCCTTCAGTAATAATCTATCATTACTTTTTGTGAGAAATTGTAGATTTTATTTTGGAACGAAAAACATTTTCTATTTGCAGATGCTTGCTTCAAATAATATAACTGTGTCCCACCCTTACATTCGCGTCTCTGACTTCCTGGAAGCCAATAAACTCTGTAGGATGGACACAAAAGCAAATATTGTGCATGGTAAGATAATATTTGAGAAAAAGAAGAATGTATATATTTTTTTTAGTACAAGTAGTCCTCCACTTATAATAGTTCATTTAATGACTGTTCAAAGTACAACTGCACTGAAAAATGTGACTTATGATTGTTTTTCACAGTTACGTCCTTTGTAGCATCCTCATAATTTTGTGATAAAAATTCAGATGCTTGGCAACTGGTTCATATTTATGACCATTGTCTTTTTGGTATTTTTAGAGTTGCCAGCATCTGTCTCCCAAGGTCATGTGATCACCTTTTGTGACCTGACAAGCAAGTCATTGGGAAGCTAGGTTCACTTAACTGGGTTACTAACTTATCAACTGCAGTAATTTACTTAACTACTGTGGCAAGAAAGGTCTTAAAACGGGACAAAACTCACTTATGAGCCTTGGTGGCACAGTGCTTAGAGTGCAGTACTGTAGGCTACTTCTGCTAACTGCCGGCTGCCTGCAATTTGGCAGTTCAAATCCCACCAGGCTCAAGGTGGACTCACCTTCCATCCTTCCGAGGTGGGTAAAATATGGACCCAGATTGTTGGGGCCAATAGGCTGACTCTGTAAATCGCTCAGAGAGGGCTGTAAAGCACTATGAAGTAGTATATAAGTCTAAGTGCTATTGCTAAATACTATTAATAAATGTCTCATTTAACAACAAAAATGTTGGGCTCAGTTGTGGTCGTAAATCAAGGACTTCTTGTATAACATTATAGGAGGAAGTGATTATTACATATGGTGGATGTTGGGTAGAAACATCCACCATAGAAACATGTTTTCTCCATTGTTTTTGAAACTTGAGTAGACTTACTACTAAACTAGGGTTTTTCTCCACATAAGAACTGTTAAGATAGAGGGGGAGAGAGAGTATGTTACTCACTCTCTCTCCCCCTCTAAAGACACAGAGACACACATGCATAGATAGCTATGTACATGTATTTTTTATTAAAGAATTTTTAAGAGAATACAAACAATGCAAAATTTGAAAGAGAAAAAAAAGTAACAAATAAAAAATACAAAAAAAGAGAAGGGAAAGAAAAACATAAAGGTTATTATCCTTTCTATAATCAGACAAGTCAATTTTACTATCTTTACTAATTCTATAATCTTCACCTCCATTGGGTGTATTTCAGAGTCTTTCCGTTTTTGTGCATATACTGTAATAATTTCATAGCAGTTACCATATATATAAACATAATATTCTACTTTCTAATTGCATGTCGATTATTCCAAGCAAGAAAAGTTGTGGTTTTAACTGAATATTAATCTTTAAAAATCTTTGTATTGCTCTATTTGAACCTTCATATTTTCTTCATTTCTAATATAGATTTAATGTACCTTTATGAGATCTAGATAATTTATCTGCAGTCATGTGCGTTTCAAGTTATAACATAATATAAATATTTTCCATTGTTCCATTAATATATCGTGTCCAAAAATTTAAGCCCTTTTTATTATATATGCTTTCACTTGTTATTCTTCCATTTCAAATTTTGACAAAAGTTTATATGGCTTGGCAATTACGTGCTCATCATTTGTACATAATTCAAATTGTTTTGTGCTGTTCAATTCAGACGTCCTGTTCTCTACCTTGAATCCCTTAAACATAGGAAAGCTAAAACCTTCATTAGTCAATTTCTTGGATTTTTCATCTTCTGACAGCCCTCTCTATATCTATATTATCCATCTCCCTTTGCCTTTTCTTTTCTATAAAATGCTTCTTGTGCATTTTTGGGCACAATCTGAGTTTATATCCATATTCGATACTAACACTCAACTTTGAGTAGAATCCATATGGATCTTCATCAATAAAGATAATTTTCATCTTCTCCTAAAAACTGTTAGGATAACCTTGAAAGTCCAAATGCACATGACAAATGGCGTCTGTAAAAAACAACAACCTGATTGCAAGTCCAAATTTTGCATATTCTATTTGAACACCAAAATTATACTTTGGATATTTCAAAAGAGACAGTGCTAATTTTTATCATCTTTCTCTTGTAGGTCTGTCTGTGCTGGAATTGTGCCTCATAATAGCTATGAAGCATTTAAATGATACTTATGAAGGAGAACCATTTAATTTTCAGATGGTTTATCATGGTGAGGTGATAGTAGGTGTTCTTTTAAAAGGACATACTGTTCCCTAAAGCTGTAAAGTAATACATGTTTGTTTGTTAATGCAGAGTATCAGAAGTTTGTTCAGAGGAAAGCGCATACTGTGTACAATTTTGAGAAGCCTGTTGTCATGAAGGTATGTATAGTTTCTCTTCTAGAAAAAGGATTATCACAGAACATTGCTGTTCCAGATTCTTTAACATTTAAACATGGTTTTTCTAAAACTGGTGCTGAAACACACTGCTTATCTGAATTTGTGTATTTGACCATTATGTTTGGTGTTGTACTGCCCTCTGGTGGTCAGTTAATGCATTTGTGCAGCTTCCCTCTTTAAACTAATTTAGGGCTGATTTTGACACCCAATTAAGGTTTAGATGAATTGTGATTTTAATTTTCCTTGTACTTTTCTAGTGAATTAAACTATAGAATATAGTTTAGACTGAATCTACACATGATTCACTTGTGTTTTACTTCATTTTTAGGCCTTTGAACGCTTGCAGCATCTTGAATTGATAAAACCCGTAGAAGGTCCATCTAATTCTGTACAAAAAGAATATTTGCTAATGAAACTGCTCCTGGACAACAGCCAAGTTATGGAAGCTTTGCAGGTGTATCCAAACTGTCCAACGGATGTCAAACAATGGGCTACAACTTCAGTCCATTAATATATTTCATAAATTTGAGTTGCATTGAAGTTAACCAGTCTTCAAAACCAGTGATATCATTTGAAAAAAAAAAACATCCTGCAATTATAGGCATTGGTCTTCAGCTGTTATGGGACTGGCTTAAATAATTGGAGGGACGGGGTTCTCTTCATTTTAAGTAAAGGAAAATTTTCCAAGAAGTATATTATTTGGACCTAGATTAGAAATTACCATATTAAAATGTTCTCATGTATCAAATGAAAGTAATCTTCATTTTAGTTTGTTTTAATTTTTTCTGAACACTAGTATCTATTGCCAAGAATGTTTAAAAAGAAACTTCTTAGGCAAATAAAATTGTCGCGAAAGTATCTGAAAACTTGTGTGTTCTGTTATAGTTCGGTAGAGAAGTAAGATTTTTTTCCAGAGAGTTGAACTGACTCAACATCATTTTGTGAATGTATTAGTAGTTATTCAAGACACAGGAACTACTGTCTTAATCTTAAAATACCATTCCAATTAAAAAAAATGATTTTGATTTTTGAATATTGTAGTAACAACTTAATATTCCCTGACAAAGTGGCATTGTAAGCAGAACAACCTAGGTAGACATTTCTGTTCCCTGTAAAATGTGATAAGATTGCCCACTTGGGAGCTAGGACCATAAGAAGAAATCTTTTAATAATAGTGATATATTCCTACCTACTGTTTGTTGAATTAATGCGATATAAAGTTGGATATTAAAGGCAACCTATTTGTAAATTACCAGGTTAAATGGTTATCTACCTAACTGGAGACTGAAAAGTATAATTTGGTTTTATGGATTATTCATATTAAAAGAGACGTTCTGTTTTCAGATTTAAAAAGGCTGTTGGTGTGAAATTTTGGTAGGATGGCCAATTAATTTAATGTTGGAAGAAAACTACATTCAAAATATACTAAGACACTAATCTGGTTCATCTAATGAAGGAGTGTATTTGCATATATGAACTCTGTAATTCCTATCATTGGCATTGATTTGTACTGCCATTTGAAGCAAAGGCTTCTCAAAACTCCTTATTTTAAAACAAAATAATACAATTAAAACTGAAATGCAAAATGTACAAACTAAAGTTATAAGTAACTAGTTAGGCAGGCTTTCTCTGTTATGGACCCTTTTGTCACATCTTGTTATCTTTAAATTTTTACAGTCTCCTAGGGACCCGCTACAAGGAATTAGTAGAGCTGTTTCTCATTAGCTCTTGAATGAAACTAGCATAATATTTTGGAACCAACAGATATATTGGGAAGATATTGGTCACTCGCAACAGATGCCCTGAAAAGGAGGAAGGCCTTTCTAGTTACCAAATGGATGTGATGGACAGTCACAAATATACCATTTAACATTAGCCAAATGAAGTTTTTTTTTAATGAAACATGCTTTTTATCTGTCCCAAAGGTGCTTTTTCAAGAGGCAACTGGACTTTGTTTTTTTTCTTTGAAGATGTTTCACTTCTAAGAAGCTTCAACAAAGCTGAAGAAGTTTCTTGGATGAGAAGTGAAAGAAAACAAAGAAAACCTAGAAAAAGGAAAGAAAACCTAGAAAGTCCAGCTGCCTCTTGAAAAAGCACCTTTGGGACAACCATGACCTGGATGATTGAGAAGACATGCTCCCTAGACATGCTTTTTTACCTTTTTTTCTCAACACCTAACCACACCTCCAAATGATTACTTTGCCACTGCCTGGAACTTGGTGGCTTTTCTTTCAATGTTGCTTTAAGACCTTTTTTTGTTTTTAAAGAATTCCTAGATCAAGGAATATTGACAGGTATAAAGTGCTAAGGGAAATCAATCCAAGATATTTCATTGCTGCCACTCTGCTAGAATCTTGACAGAACTTCCAGAAGGATGGGAGAAAAATTCAAAGTTATTTTCCAAATGTTTTTCACACCAAAATTGTTATAGGATGCTTGTGTTTAAGCAGCTTTGCAGTTTCTACCAAGTGTAATATTGCAAGCAAAGCATTCCATTATAAAAGAAAATTTGTGGATTGAGAATTTTTTGCAACAGATCTCTGGTGAACTTCAAATATACTATGGTCAGCACCTGCAACCTGCAGTAGGAAGGTTGGGTATGTGTGTGCATGTGCGGACGTTTCTCCGTATATGTGTGTGTGTAAGACCGTGCACATGTTTCTTCATATGTACCAGAGATACCATGTTGTACTATTTTTATCCCTTGCTTATTGCCCCTTTTTGAATATCATTCAATGCTACCTAGTAAATTCATATCAGAAGCATGAATAAAAAGACTACTGTATATAATGGGTTTTTTTTGCTGTTGTATTGCATCAAGCCCTTAACCAAATTAATTAGTAACAAGTATCTCCTGGAAATATTTAAGGCCTAGTGAAATAAAGTAACAGTATGTCCATAATTCAAGGAAGTTAAAAAAAAACCCATCAGAATTCAATTATACATGAATAGTTTACCTGATGCTTGTTACGCCTATGTTTGCTTATGTTTTTCATTACAATGTACCCAATTAGTTTGTTGCTTGAACCACAGGCTTACTCAGCAATAGTTGTGAAGCCAATAAAGATCCTGTGGTGGTGCAGTGGTTTGAATGCAGTATTACAACTCTGTCCACAACCTGCAGTTCAACCCTGATGGGGCTCAAGGTTGACTCAGCCTTCCATGAGGACCCAGATTGTTGGGGGCAATATGCTGACATTTGTAAACCGCTTAAAGAGGGCTGCAAAGAACTCTGAAGTGGTATATAAATGATATTGCTATCCTGAATATGTTAATTATCAGGGAAAAAATTAAATTCATAGAATTGTACTTATAAACTCTTCAAGCAAGAATTGGGGAAACAAGTGTATAGGGCCTACACTTGCATTTTGTGATATAAAGTTGAATAGGCTACATCGCCCTCATATGCTTAATTGCTGCTACGTAAGTTACTGCTCTGCATGCTATTTCTTTGAAACTTTTTCTGTCACAGAAGTTTTCCAACAATCATAGGCTTTTTGTCAGACTAAGTGACTAAATTAATTGACCATAGAAACTTAATGAAGTGGGCACTGCCTCTTTGCCATCAGATTAATCAGTAAAAATTAAACCATTCACTACCATTTTTATTATGCTTGCTCTAAGAGAAAACAGAATGTAATATAGAATAGGGCTTATTTTGGAAAAGTGAGTGTAAGTCTGACCTCAGAATATTCATGATTGCTCTATTACTTACTGAAAAAGGCCCATGATTATACCTGACATCAAAATTGTTTCTTGAAATACAAATCCTTCCCAATCATATTAGATATAATTGTAAGTGAAAATGAGGTGGTTCCTTTAAAAAAATCTACTTTTCCTGTTACACAGAAAGGGAGTGAAACAGTACTGTCTAGAGCAGGGTGTCAAACTTGATCCCATTGTGGGCCATATCAGGATTTTGTTTGCCCTTGGGGGGGCCGGGATGGGCATGGCCTTGTCATCACAGCTGACTGGGTAGGCGTCGTCAGGGTGCCAGTCCCTCATCATCTCTTGCCCCACGGGACAAGTCTAGGCCTATCGCAGGCTGGATTTGGCCCATGGGCCGCTTGTGACGTCTGCTCTAGACCATGGCGGATGGGGGGAGGTGTGTTTCCAATCTTTTAGCTTACCTGGGCTGCATTGAGTGAAGAGGAATTGTTCAACAGTATCTAGAAGTCCTGGGCTTCCTTGAAGCCCCACATTTGGAAGATGTGATAATTTGGACCTCATTCTTAGAACAAGCACTACTCAACTACAATAGAGCTTCTTCCTATGTTGTATCTGAAAATATGAAATATGTAATCATAGGGTCATGATTTGCAGCACTGTCTTCAGTCATTAGGACACTTTGTCCCCCAATAACTTTTTTTCATATAGACTGCGGTACACTGAGAATCACATGAATTGAGCTACATAGTTTGCAATGTTTTATTCAAATTATCAGTTTAGTTTATCAGAACTATCAAGCTTTTTAAAGTTCATTTATATCAAACAACAAAAAGGGAGGATTTCTTTAGATACATTAGTTAATTCCTGATTTCCCATAGATATAATTCCCTCAGTGGCACGTCCTGTGTCTGTTTTGCTCTGGGTGATGTACAGTCTACTTCTGCAGGATAGATGTGATTGTAAAGATTTGCTGCTAATATTGGCCAAAACCATTTCTAGTATAAATATATATTGAGTTTTAATTATTCCTAGTAGCCCCTCCACCCCCCTAAAAAGAACCCCAAATTGAAATGCTGCTCTTAAGACTTTCTTTCTGTCAAAGAACATTTCATTTGTGATTGCTCAAATACAATTTACTGTTTCCAAATTGGCAAAACAAAATCTGAGAAAAGTAACCATTGTTTATGTGCAATATAAAAGAGACTTCATTTTAAAGAATGAATCAGAACAGGGTGCAAGTCATAGTAGTCACTTAATTTTTTATTCATTGTTCTGTGGGAATAGGGAAAGAGAAGCATACATTTATACCATATTTCACAATCACTTTTTATCCAGGATGGGGTTATTCTTAAATACTTGCCGAAAAATAGCAAGAGCAATTTGACAGTAGTACAACAACCTGTGCCCAGAACACTGACAAGTACCGAGTAAAGCTAAAATAATTGCTTACCAATATTTTGAGAGGTAACATCTTATATGGGCTTGAGTGTGCGTCTTAAAAAAAAAAAGTACTGCTGGTTGAATATATTGAGGTAAATGGTGTTCCAACAAGGATACTATTTTTATCCCTTGTTTGTAATCCTGTACATAGCTTGCTGAATTTTATACCAAATATTCCTAATAAAAATGCATTAAAAAGTTTAAAAAGAGAATTGGAAAAAAGGTCAACCAATCAGTCACCTCACTTTGTTAAACTACGATCAGCAATTTTATTCTGTAGAACAGTAGTATGAACACTATGTATTACTACTACATCTGATTACACCTTAGTTATGCAAGAGCTACTCCACATGGATTTTGCTATCAAAGAAAGTATAAAGTTGTCCAGACTCATTTTCAGAATACCACCATGAATGAGAACACTAGGTCAAAGAACTCCAACAATTACGAGGCACAATCTGTTCCAAAAATGCTAAGGTATATTTAGCGACTGTACAAAGAGTAGTCATGCATCATGTGATATAAAGTTCTTCGCATCTAACACAAACTGAAAAGGTATTGCAAAGTTTGGACTTTGAAGTTGTTCACAAAAACTGATCAGTTAAATCCTGTGGCAATTATATGGCAGCCAACTAAGTAGTCACAGGCCAACCAAAGGACAATGAAAGCTCAAGTCTCAGCCTGGGCTTTCCTTCACAAGTCAAAGCTACAAGGTAAATCACCAGAGCTGGCCAGATCAATACAAGCTGTATGGTTCAAGTACAAAAAGCAACAACAGCCACAATATCTGCCAGAAAGCAGAGCACTTTTCCTAGCTCAGACATTAATGGGTTAAATTTCCTAGGATAGATCTTGGCTTAAGCATTTTGAAAGAACTGTCCACCCTTAAATTTTTCAAAAAAAGAAGTCGAGATTTCATGCGCGACTATTTTGGTGGATTTTTATTTTTTGGGAAGTTTGGTGGATTTTAATAATTTGACAAATTCTACCACAAAAAAAGTGTTTTCTGATGAGAGGCATCTTGAAAAGCAAAGACTAGTTATGGGGGAGCAAGGAAGGGAAATTTTGGAAAATACTTTTATAAAAAACTCTTCTCACGTACACATGATTCTACTTGATTGTCAGTTTCGATATTTCTCCTATATGACCTGCAATTTCAATTGCATTTGCAAAAAAACATACGTGAAAAGGTCTTACTTGGCTTGCATCATCTTGATGGAAGTCTATTTCATTAAAAAAACACAACCCTGCTCTATGAAGCTGTGGTAGGAGATTTGCAACCTAGAATGAAACTCTATATTTTCCTAGTATGAATATTTTGTGGAAAAACCATACGTGCCAATCATTCCTATCATTTTAGATGATGCTGTTGCAAATCAACCCCTACAAGTAGAATCAAGCAAATCATCTTCTTTTATTCAAAAAAATCTTAAGAACAAATGTTGTATTGTTAACGAAAGTAACGTTATACCCAGCAACATCCATAATCGAATTATGGCATCAAACTTGATAACTATGAGACCAAAACATGTCTCCATAGTGTATGCCAGTTTGCAGAGGGGAAATCCTCTAATGCTTGTCTCTGTTTAGAACCTGATGCCCAAATTCTTCTTTATAATTATTTCTGTTTTACATTTTTGGAGACCAGTTCAAAATTAAAAAACAAACAAACCTCACTGTGATTTCATAAATCTTGAGAAAAGAACATTCACAGTGAACATTTAACTATGACCACCTTTTCCTTTATAAATCTAATGTATTATTTCAATATAAAACTGCCTAGAATCTGATAATACTGGCTACTGTTGGTTCAGTACTTTTGTTTTGAGAATTCACTTTGGCTTGTATACATATAAACCATTCAGATAAGTGTAGTGTATTATTACTGCCTTTTAAAAGTACTTTGGCACCTGCCTACTTTTGCCCCTTTTGCTAGTGTCTTCTTAATGGATAGGCTCCATTCCATATCACCATCCCTATAACTCCTTCAATTCAGTTGATTAAAGTTGTAGGTTTTTTTTTTCTTGTGAGACTATGCTACATTATCATTTCCATTGAAATAACTGCATGTTTGATGGCAAGGGTTTTTTTTTTTCTTAAAGAGTCTGTCTGGTCATTTTTTAATGACCAAAAGTTAAACTTATGTATCACCGCTCAATGTTCCTCTGACAAGCCGGCACCAATAATCATCATCATCATCAAGTGATGTGAAACGACAAAAAGGCAACAGATATAAAATGTGTAGAGTTCAAGGTCATAAAGCTTCCTGAGGTGATCCTGAAACAACAACACAGTGGGAATAGAGTTATGTCCAAGGCTGGACCTACACACTGGGTGGTTGGAAACATTCCCCCTGCCACCTCCTTTCAACAGCAGCGCACCCCTCCCCCAAAAAAAAATAGCTAGAGGAGTTTCTGATCTCCTTTTGCACGGGGCAGAGGCTGGATTGCTGGGGAGGGGAATGGAAGGAAGGGTAGCTTCCACCATCTTGTTGCATGTGTCTCTGTGTGGATCAACCCACTGTGTCCTGTTTAGTGAAATAGAAAATAACACTAGACAAAATATACATGAAACAGCAAAAAAGTTCTCTGAAAGAATTAAGGTTAAGAGCTTTCCAGTGCCAGAGCTCAATAAAATAATAATTTAAAAAATCATGCTTAAATTTTCAAATTCCCATCAGACACAGCAAACCTAACTATTTAGTAAAATAAGTGTATACACTATTTTGGGAACTGGAGATAAAGCTTTTAACTAATTGGGGAAATCATCATTGAAAAGGCAATACATTTTTATACATAAGCTAGAACAAGGAAAGACTAACACACCATTTTAGGAATGGCCATGGACTGTTGGCATGAAGCACAGCTTATAACCTTTAAAAAATACACCATGGATTTTTTTTTAAAATGCATCATTTACAAAATCTGGATCAATTTATTATTTCAGTTTTATTAGTGTTGTCAATTCAATTTAGCATAGGTGGAACTGAGGTATACCTTGTTGAGGGAGGTTAAGTAATGCTTGGAAGCCTTTTTGCTAGATCCCACTTTGATTACATAGAACAGCAGCACACTAAACATTCACAAGCTGTGTCATATTGGCATTACAATAGTCATTTATATAAACACAACAGCAAATGCAATAAAAACAAGTTACCCTTTTTCTTAAATCTGAAATGAAATGTCTGATTTAAAAAAAATAGCAGTAGTTCATTTTAAGGAATTAGTCTGACATGTTAAGAAATACAATGTCAGTTTTTAAAATGTCTAACAAGCCGAGATAGGTCCATGTTCTTCAGGTACGTTTAACGTTATCTTGCCATTTTCTCCGGCATATGCAGTAAGTCTTCTGGATCCAAGACTGGAGAAAAACAAAGAGGAATCTTCCTACTGACACTTCAGAGACGGACTTACCATCATTTAATGCTGAAAATTACTGACCAGAAATAGGCCAGTTGACTTGGCAGTTCCAGTGCTGAGTCTTATTGGTCAAGGAGAGTGACCGCTGCTTCTATCATAGACTGGATTCTTTGGGAGGAAAATCCACATTTGTCACCATGGTGACCACAGTCACAATGTCTTCTGTTGTTATAATGTTTGTTAGTCTTTGCATTTGGATAATCCTTTCCTCTACGCAGCCTGCTGATAATCGGGCTTCTGCATCATGATCCCAACATTCTTCTATTGTTTCACAGAGCATTGCCATTCCCTAGAAACAACAAGGACATGGTTTTGGAATTCTTATACAATAGGACAGGATATAAAAATACTGTCCTGAAATACATAAACAGCATCTAAGTTATAGCCAAATTAAAACAAAAGGAATAAAACATCTGGTGATGTGACACCTTCTATGTGACCTTGACATTGAGGAGCTGGAGCAAGTGCCTAATTCTGAGATCCAGAATCAATCTGGAATGAGAAAAGATTCAAGACCATCTAAAATACTTACTGTTTATCTGCCTTAGCTATCAGCCCGAATATATAACTTAGGTTCATGATTGTTCCTGTATATAGGATCATTTTAGTTTCTTCTCCTTTTCAAAAGTTGAATGGATGCAATTTCAAGTTAGGATTTTGTAACAAGAGTTGTCCCTCCTCTTCCTTCTGCTAGGAGACTGTTTTTAAAATCTAGCTACAGTTTTTGTAAAATTCCTTCCAGTCAGTCTTGCAGACTGGCTAAACTGGTGTAGAATTTAAATGGGGTCAGATGGAGGAGAGGAGGACAGATTGGCTATGCAGATACAGGTTAAACAGAGAGATTAAAAGAACTTTATCAGCTAGCCACGGTGTTGTGTTAGAAAGTCATTGTGTTGTTGAGAGGCCTTTGAGATTGCCTGAAACCTTTTGGATGTATGTGATTTTAGCAACCTCTCTCAATTGTGTTTATAGACTTTCCTTAAAAGGTCACTGATGCCTGCCATGGGATGTCCTAGGAGGCTGAAATGCTCTGATATTAATTTATCCTTTTTTTTGAGTACACATGAGGAAAAAACACTTTTACAGACAATTACCATGCCCTTTAAATAATAGCCTGTAACCATGACAAATACATCAGCTATCTTTTTTATAGGTAAAAGACAAATAAGAAAAGTATTGAGTCCTGTTAAATCTCAGAAAGGGTGGAAAAAACAGCTAATTCCATCTGCATTAAATGCTTTACCTTTTTTCTGACAATCCAATGTTTACCACCTCAAACAGAAGCAGTGCAAAACTAAGAGGAAACAGCAATAGATCACCTCAAGGATCTTATAGGAGTCTATACTGAGTGACTGAATTTCCACCCAATGTAAAAAAAAGACTACAAAAATGATTTGGTTTTAAAAATTCACTACATATGAAAAAATTCCGTTTTCAACACTCTTGTGATATTTAGGGCATATCAATTATACTACGTTATGCAGATATCTGAAGCGAAACTGGAGGAATGAAAGTTAAATTAGGATATCCTTCCTAGGTGTAGACTAGAGAATGACATGAATCAGAATTCTCTTCAGAACAATTTTAATTTCTATTAATAGAATCTGTTCAAACTTAACACTGAAGTACATAGAAATGTGTCAAGCTATACATATTAACCTATATTTTTACGCAGCATATTAAACAGGATTAATATTAAAATTAAGCAGCCCCTCTTACATTTAGTGATTGCAAATATGTGTTAACTTTTTGCTAAATAGTAAAATAAAATTCTAAATGAGAATATTATTTTCAATATTTGGAATTTGTACTTTGATCCCTACAATTCTAACCGCTCTTAAGAGAATTCGGCTGCTGAGTTTTCCTCTTTTATAGAACAGCATCTGAGAAAAAAGAATTATATTGAAGTAAAAAAAGAATTTTAAGTTACCTATGGCAATATTCTATTCCTTATTTTAGTGAAGATGCACTGAAAGGAAGATCTTCCCATAATTCAAAAGGTTACCTTAAGGCATGGGTGTCAAACTTGCGGTGTCATGTTGCTATCAAGTGACTTATTGTGATGTTTCCCTTCGTGGAGCTGGGGTGGGCGTGGCCTGTGCGTGATGCATCTGGCCTGCGGGGGTGCCAATTTGTCACCCCTGCCTTAAGGTAACAGAATTGCCATTCTAGAAAATTCCATAGCTTTGCTTCTTTGTGGCCTTGTTCCAAAGAATGCAAAAAGAATATATTTGTGGATCAGAATGGAAGTATTCTTGGACCCACAAGACTGAATCACCTCCCATTCTGCCATGTACTTCTTCTCACTGGCTACAGGAATTAATTAATTTGTGGAGAGGTAACACAAACTACTAGGGGATATAGGGGAGGGGTATAGTTAAAAGGCCCCTCTTCACACTTCTTGTAGAGGTTAGCATATCAAAGAAGGAACAGCTTTCCCCAAATCCAATTCTTCCTATTCATGTAAGACTGAAGTACAGATAGGTTTGTTAGAGTATATGAATATTTTTTAAAAATTGTATTTTTAAACAGCAGCATGATATTGAAATTCAATTTCTCCATTGTACTTTAAATGTATTTGTATAGGTTAAAAAAGTTTTTTCTTCTGAAGAAAAGTTTCAGTACAGGTAGTCCTCGAGCTAGAACCACAATTCAGCCCAAATTTTTTGTTGCCAAGTGAAATATTTGTTAAGTGAATTTTGCCTCATTTTACAACCTTTTGTGTCACAGTTAAGTGAATCACTGCAGTTGGTAATAAAGCGGTTGTTAAGTGAATCTGGCTTCCCCATTGTCTTTGCTTATAAGTTGATGACAAAAGGTGATCACATGATCCCGGGACATTGCAACCATCATAAATATAAGTCAGTTGGCAAGCATCTGAATTTTGATCATGTGACTATGAGGATACTGCAGCGGTTGTGTGAACAACAGTCCTAAGTCACTTTTTTCAATGCCGTTGTAACTTTGAATGGTCACTAAATGAATTGTTTTAAGTCGAGGACTACCTGTACTGGCAACATTATTTGTTACTTACAGCATGTTTCTGCCAACACTCTCTCAGAATAGGCCTCTTCTTTTTATGTACCACAACCTCCTGCATATCTTCCAGAGAAGGATGCTGACCCACTTCTTCCTCAAAAGGCAACATATACTCATCCACGGGTCCTGCATTGTAGGAAATAATAATAGTATGTTACACAAATTCTGTTAACTTCTAGTTTCATGCTGCTAGCAATAGCAATAGCACTGTTCTCTAAGTGGTATTACAACCTACTGCCCCCAATAATCTGGGTCCTCATTTTACCCACCTGGGAAGGATGGAAGGCTGAGTCTACCTTGAGCCTGTTGGGATTTGAACTGACCAATTGCAGGCAGCTGGTAGTCAGCAGAAGTGGCCTGCAGTACAGCACTCTAACCACTGCACCACGGAGTGGTGACAGGTTAAGAGACTAGAATGAAAGCTGATAGCTGGTTTATGACTGTCCAAATTGATTATATTGATCAAGGGTCAGATAACATCTAGCATAATTTTTTTCCCCTTGAAGTCAGATCTAGGCTTCTAAAGCATAGTTTCCAAGGCCCAATGCAACCTTCAATGGTTGTACAATAACAGATCTATATACAGTGTTTGCTTTTTGAAACTATGATGAAATCTGACAAAACGAGCATAAATATGCAGCACAGTGAGTTATTCAAAGTATTAGAAGAATTAACTCAATTGTAATTACAATTCTTGAAATAGCCATCTGTGAATTTCTTTTTCACATCTGTGTATTTTTTTTAAAAAAAAAAATTCAAAACTAAATATTTGGTCAGGCACTTGTCCCACACACACTATCTGTGTAGGTCTGGCTCATAAACTTATAGTTCCTAAGACTACTACATGAGATCTAAAGGTATTAATAAGGCCACCTAAGAGTAAGCACAATGAGGAGACCGGTTGGATGAATTAACATGACTACTTGAATAGCTGCAATTACAGATAAAATAAGGAATTGTGTTTTCTTTGATTCACACATAGATGACCAGAAGCGTTTACTTAAAGGATATGGTGATGATTGCAAGTGATCAGAGACAACTCATCTTCCAAAAGTTGCATTTGTCTGAGTATAAAATGCCACCTATAAAGTTGAATGAACATCCAGCATAGTTCTGGTAAGGGATATTCTGGAAAAAGTCTGCAATGAAGGACACACTGTATGAAGAGCTAGCAAAGCAATATGCAGTGAACTAATTTCCTTCTTAGGTTTTTTTTATTGTCTCTTTTGAATGGCGTGTAAATATGGTTTCTCTCTGTGTCTTATTGGCGTGGCTGAGCAATCTGAATGCTAAGCTTCTAGAAATTCCCAAGTGTTTCGGGATTTGGCTTGGTCTAAGATGCTAACAGTTTCACAGTTGAAACTGTGGTTGAGTATGTCTCTGTGTTGTGAAATGACAAAGATTTCATTGTAAAGTTTTCAAGTTTTCTGACTGCTAGTTGATGTTCTTAGATGTGCTCCGCTAGACTTCTGCCTATCTGTCCTACATAGTGGCCATTACAGGCTGTTACTATCAGTGTCAACTGCTTACCATCTGATGCTGTACATCGTGATGCCAATTCCCACAGAACTAATCCCATCGCATACATGTCTATTCTCAAAAATGCATCTCGCTGGAAGTTTATAGCACCCTCTAATACTTCAGGAGCCATGTATCTTCGGGTACCAACCTTGAAAATAAAAATAATCATTTGGCTTACAAAGATGCTAATTCAAAGTTTAAACTAATTAGATCTCACCATACATTGTAGAGAAATAATAACGTCAAAATCACATGGTATTTAGAATTTGGAGTCCTATAATTTATTTTGGAACAGCTTGCCATCAAAACCAAAAATATACTAAACAATATTTCTTAAAGGTAACCTTTGGAACATTTCCTATTAAAAAAAGCATTAAAATCTCTTGCTACAAATAGTTTCAATAGCTTTTATTATTACGAAACAGTGAAAATTATTAGCAACATCTCAAATGTGCTTTCAATGATCAAAGTTTGCATTCACATTGCAAAGTAAAGACAAAGCACAATCTCTAAGACACGACAGTTTCATGTTCAGTAATATTTGTTCTTCTTGTCCTACTGCTCTATAATGTAAATGTTTATAACACCATGTTATCAACTGCACCCATGAGACTATGATCTGCTACTAGCCATTTTACAAAAGTGCTTTCAGTATTGTAATGGCAAGGAAAAGTATGGCAAAGTCTCTAAAAAATGAGGTATCTTAATTTTTATTTTCATTTAAACTTACCTGACCATGAGTATCACCAGCTGACTTCCCAGCCTCAAATTTTAAAGCAAGTCCAAAATCAGCAATACATGCCGTAAAATTATTTTTCAATAACACATTTTTGCTCTTGATGTCCCTTGAAAAAAATGAAGTACAAAATTGAAAACTGCCATATTTAAAAGGGATCAGAATAATATTTGGACATGTTTAACTGACAGTATAACTTATTTTTTTATTATAGCTGCACAGTTGAAGACATTTTGGCTTGGTAACTGGACAGTTTCTACATTTACAATTAAAACTATGACCATCACCATTCACATAGATATACAACACAAGAGCGCTTAGGAAATGGATGCAAAAGGCAAACTAAAAAGACTTACTTAATTAGATATACTGTATAATTTGAACCTCTAATGCTACCTCTTATAAAATAACAATAGGATTCAAAATACCCTTCTCCACAATGCTCTGTGGAGAAGGAAATAGAAACAGAAAAGTGATTTCTCTATGGTGATTTTGAGGTTGCTGCTGTATCAGGCAGAACCATCATTACTTTCTTCCTGACATAAATAAAGTAATGGGTAATTTTTGCAGGAGGGCACAGAGTGGTGGAGCTCCTTGCAAAACCCAAACTTTCGGAAGAAAATGATCTGTTTTCCCCTCCACAGACTGGCAAAAAAAAATGGGATGCTTTCTTTCCTAAAGCCAAACAATGTACAGGAAAAGCAAAGGACCCTGACTGCAATGTATGTCATATAGATAAAACAAGTGGTCTAATTGAAGTTCTATATATAAATGTAAACCAGTAAGCAAATCCTTTACTTGTATTCTATGTGCTACTGCAGTATTAAAACAATATTTTCTTTAATCAAGGTAAAGGAAAGGGGGGAACAAAAATTAAGAAGTATAGCGATGTATTTCAAACGGAAAGTCACTTATCGGTTTTGCTTCACACACTGCAAGAATTGAGAAGAGGCTAGAAAATTGTGAAAGATTGTACAATAGAGAATAGTGTTATAACCTTTCATTGCCCCAAGTACCTTTGTGAGTGACATCTAAATATGAGTCAGTCAAAATCTGTATTGCTTTCTAATGTGTCACTGCATTGTTTCTATAATCAAAACTGTGTTACAAATTAATTTTGCATTCTGATCACTGATTACTTCTTCTTCCTTCTACAAACTGGGTTGCATCCACACTTCAATATAGCAGAGCTCTGGTATCGACAAGACTGCTCTCAATTCTTCTACCTTGCAAGTACTTAAAAGACTGCTCTGGAGGACTGGAGAGGAGTCCAAAAGAGCATGAGATGACTACTGTATGTGGGAAAGCAATTAAAACCAGAGCTACAGCCCTTTTCCCTTAGATTCCAGCTTTCTCTACTCCTTGTTATAGAATTGGACTGAGATACATTATAATGTGGCTCATTAAGGAGGAAATCAAACACTTTTAAAATCTCTTATTACAATTAACTATTGTAAACATCAGATGATAGACAGACAGACAGAAGAGGGGGGATGAGGGTGATGGGGGGGGGTACCTGTGGGATATAGCTGGTTTATGCCCTTCTTTTAGACCAGGGATGTCTTCATGGAGATAGGCCAAACCTCTTGCCATAGTTTCAGCTATATGACAGAGTTCATTCCATGAAACTATATTAGCCTTCAGGAAGTCAGTAAGTGAACCCTAAACAATAAATAATATTTTTATTTATAAACAATATTTTTCACGTTATATCATATCAGTAAAATTACATGACATATTTAATTAAAATTTTAGAACTAGGAATATACTTTGTTACACAGCCTAAATAAGAGAAACCACGCACTGTGGAGAGAATATCCCATTTGCTATTCTAGAACCTGGGATATCCAAATTTTATTGAAATGCTTCTGTGATCTGAGCTTGGATGGGAAGAATGAAAATACAGGGATAGGTTTCACACAACTCCAATATTAATTTAAAAAAGAATTCAAAGTAACATTATCATTACCAAAATAGAAATAATTCAGTGGGCATCTTTTTAAACATAGGGGAGGACAATGTTTGAGGAATTTGGGACTACAGGAGATTATCTAGTACTGGCAATATTTTTTCTGTCTCTTGATTTTTCTGCCCCCCCGCCAAATAAAAGTTTTACAGGTGGACATGGAAGAGGAAGACCTCTGGAAGGCAAATCACTCCCATCCCCGCTATGAAAAATGGTCTGAAATCACGGTCTTGTGTTGAGTTCTTCCCCTTTAAAATTTAACATTGATCTTAAAAGTGAAATCTACTAAAGTTCAGAAGCTTAAAAATTTGTCTCAAAATCTGCTTTTTTTGGAAGATATCCTATCTGTACACAATGAAAAGTTCTAATAGTTATCACATGAACTATTACAACTAAGCCATCACCTTTTCATGAAACGCTGTTATTAGCCACAAATCAACATCAATACTAGTGCCTCGTTTCTCAGCACCAATGAACTGTAGTATATTTTCATGCTTCATTCCTGGCAAGCTGTATATTTCATATTCATTTTGCCATGATTCTTTATCCTGGAACAACAAGAATCACATTAATTTATTTTTTTAAAAATACTAAATGTCTTGTCTAGATATTCAAAATAATTTCCAATAATCACAATCATATCTGATATGCTATGAAATTTGCCCAAATATATGGGGTGATGGCCAAAAAAAAAAAAAAAAAAAGATGGAGAATACACATTTAGGTTTGGTTTGGTTTGGTAAATTCACATTAACAGAGAACTCTTGCTTCTAGCAATTTCTGTTTAGTCAAGTTTTTTTTATTTATATATAAACATTTTGAATACAGTGTATTGTCCAGGCATACCGTTTTACAAAAGAAAATAAAAAAAGAAAAATAGTAACATATATATTGACAACAGTAGTAGTAGTACAACAAAATAATTCTAACCATATTTATAATTATGTTAGCTTATTTATAATCCTACTGATTATATTGGCATACATATAATTATAAACGTTCATGTTTAATTTATACATAACAGTGCTCTTTCTTCATCTAATTTCTACCTCTTATCTCTAATCTCTAACCATTGATAAAAACTATTTCATGTTAAGTAATACTCTGTATCTCCTTTTATTTTCAATGTCAACCTATCCATCTCTGCGCAATCCAATATTTTCCTAATTATAGTTTCATCTGATGAGGTGTTCTCTTTTTTCCAATATTGTGCAAATACAATTCAGTACATGTAAAATTAAATATATAGTCCCTTTATCATAGCTTTCTGGTATTATACCTAACAAAAATATTTCTGGTTTCAAATCTATATGCTAATATATGCTAATCATCTTTTCCAACCATGTGTGTATTTTCTTGCTTTCATACATGTCCACCACATATGATAAGATGTACCTGGGGTCTGATTGCACTTCCAACATTTGGCGGACATATTGTTAAACATTTTTGCTAGTCTTGCCGGTGGCAAACGCCACCTATAAAACATTTTGTAGAAATTTTCCTTGTATGCAGTAGCAATTGGCAGTTTGGAATTCTTATCTCATAATTTTTGCCATTTATCTAGTTCTACAGTATAGCTAAAGTTTTTTGCCCATACTATCATTGTTTCTTTAACTTGTTCATCTTCCATTTTAAAGCTTAATAAATAATTATATATTTTTCTTATCAGTTTTTCACCTGTCCCTAATAACATCTTATCAAGTGTTGTTGGTTCTTTATAAAAACCCCATGTTTTCGCATCTTTCTCATATCTTGATTGTATTTGCAAGTGTGGCCACCAAGCTAAGTACACCCCTTGATTTTGTAATTCTTGTCTAGTTTTAAGTTTACCATTCTCATTTAAAGTGTCTTTATAAAGTACCATTTTTTCCAAATGAATAAGATTTGGATGTATTAATGCTTCAATTGTAGAAAGCCAGACTGGTATTTTCGTATTTTGTGATTTAACTTTTTCCCATACTAAAAGTAAAGCATTTCTCACGTCTTCGAAAATATCTATGTGCAGTACTCCTTCCATATCATAAAAAAGCATGCCATCCTAATTGAAGATCGTGTCCCTCCAATAATAATAATCTTCTATGCCTCAAATTTATCCATTCTTTTACCCATGTAAGCACAGATGCCTGATAGTATAGCTCCAATCTGGTAGCCCAAAACCCCCATTGCCTTTGGACTCCTGTAACATTTTCTATTTTATTCTTGCTTTTTTCCCTTGCCAGATATATTTCAAAATTGTTTTATTTAATTCTTTAAAATACTTTTTCTCTAGTTTTATTGGTATTGTTTGAAATAAGAAAAGTAACTTCAGTAATACATTCATTTTTATGGTAGCTATTCTCCCTATCATTGATAATTGTAAATTCTTCCATTTCTCCAAATCCAACTTAATTTGTTGCATTAATTTTGTGTAGTTATCAACTTTAATTGTTGCACATTTTGCTGTTAAGTGGATGCCTAAATATTTCACTTTCTTTACTATCTGAAGGACTATTTTCTCTGTCAGTTCATTTCTCTGTCTGTAAGGGTTTTTTTTAACTGGTATTTTAGTTTTTTCTTTGTTTATTTTCAGTCCTGCAACTTTTCCATATTCCTTGATTTTCCCTATCAATCTGGGGCCAGTTACTAACAGTTCTCCTAGTATAAAAACTAAATCATCTGCAAATGCTTGTAGTTGCTTCTAGCAATTTCTGAACTGTGCATAAATCTTTAGAAATTTTGTGAAACAGATTATTAAATTGAGGCCAGAAAAATTTAAATAATTCTCTTAGAACAACTAATATTTGGCAAGCAAGTTATCTGCAGTTCTCTGGAATAAAGATAAGGATTTTTCCTGATTTGCTTCATCAAATAAATATAGACAATGAAGTGAGGTTAACAATTCAATAAAGTTCATCTGACAGTAAGACAGAATTAAATCAGCAATTTTCTTTTTCTTTATTTAGTTATTTCTCCCCAGATTCTAGAATGTTTTTCATGCTGCTGGTAAATAGCTGGCACATAAGTCATAAACAGAAATAGCAATGTGTTTAAATAAAGATTATAATTATTTATTTCTTATAGTTTATTATGGACCTCTCTGCTCCACAGGGGGAGAAAGAAAGAGGGGGGGAAACCAATAATAGGACAGGCGGTGGACAATGTGTATTGCTGTAATGGCAATCACTAGACTCGGAGATGTTGCAAAAGTTGTAATGGGCCATAAATTTATTTTTTCAGCACCATTGTAACTTTAAACAATTGCTAAATAGAATAGTTGGGTAAGTGAGGACTACCTTAATTGGTCTGAAATTGTAAATAAATGATCTGATTTGAACATATTTTGATTTAAAAAAGAATGCCCTCTGGTTTTTATTAGTATTTAAATCCCAAGCCTGTTATTAAAATTGAATTATTTCTTCACCCATCAGGATGGATGTCTCACTGGATCATTAAAGATGTCCTTTCTTTTCTTTCACATTTTACTTGGTCTCAAAATCACTGGAATGTTTTATTAAGCAATCATATAGCAATAGCACTTATATACCACTTTATAGTGCTTTACAGCCCTCTCTAAGCGGTTTACAGAGTCAGCATACGGCCCCCAACAATCTGGGTCCTCATTTTACCCACCTCGGAAGAATGGAAGGCTGAGTCAACCTTGAGCCTGGTGGCCTGCAGTACAGCACTCTAACCACTGTGCTACTGAGGCTTGTGACGTTTAGACATATTGTGAGATATCACCTGATTTCCTTATTATAACAGTCTTTTTAAAAACATTTTAAACATTTGTAACATTTCATAGTACCATACTTGATTGTTTATATACCTGCACTGGGAATATTTTCACAGCAACGTATTCATTTAACAGCTGAGCTTTCCAGACACAGCCAAATCTTCCTCTAGCTTTGATCTCTAGTAACTGCAATGGCTTTAAGCCCATCAATGGGGATGGAGGAGGTGGTCCAGGGTCCTAAAAATAATAACAGTCAACAAAAGGTTTTGTTTTTTTTAAGTATAATCTCATTCACCAATTCAAAGACAACAATTTAGGAAGCAAATTATATCAACAATTATATCAATGCAAACAAAATATTAATTTTTAAATTAAATTTCAATTCTTTCTCAGCAAAAATGAAATGAATAAATCTAACACTTAAATTGTATGATTCCAAACAAAGGCATGCATACAAAATACGGAAGGAATTAAATTTCTTGAAACTAATCCAGTATCTTTAATCTCTATATATGGTCAATAGAAAACAGTTTCTCCAACATATATCTACTAAAAAAATTTGAAAAATACTTTACCTAAATGAAGAAACTGTAAAAAAGTTATTAAATACTCTATTTTAATGGAATTATAATTCTTTTATAGAAAATCAATATGTTTCATGCAGCCTGTGGTTATTTCCTGCATACGTACAGAATTCCTGGGGATCCATTCCTATTTTACCAACCCAGCTATTGACCCAGTATCACTTGAAAGATGGGGGAATCAGTTTTTGTAGTTAGGAACTACTTAACTTTATTAGTATTTATTTATTATAAGCATTACAAGAAAGGTTTAAAGTCATCTATTATGGCAATGCTGATTGGGACTTCGAAGATACTATATGTGATTATATTTCCTGGTCCTCACTACTTCATCTACTTTGATGAATACAAAAGGATCTATAGGATGTAGACAGAGTGAATTATGAACTGACCTCAGTTATAAGTTACAAGTGTCAAGGTATGATATAAACTGAGGTGTAATTATAGAATGATATGCTTCCCCCCTTTGTAACAAATAAATTATTCTAAAGATACATGGTTCTATATTTCTTGTTGAAAATAGGATGAGAAATCTTTTTTACCCAGAAATTTTATACATATGCTGTGATGTAACAATGGGTGGATTGGGTAGCACAGATAAAAAAAAGTGATAAATAGCTTAATAATGACATGGTAATAAACATTACAACAAAGGAATCACTTTTTAATCTATGTGGGTTCTTCATGCAACATAATTAAAATATTATGAGGATTAATCTTTACTACATACAGGAAAGGGACAAAAGGTGTATATCTTCATTAGTCCTCAACCACAAGGAAGGGATAAGATTACATTTTGCTTCTCACATTCACTGAAGAATGCCACTTTTCTTTTCCTCTTCCTCTGCATTTATATAAACTATCTAATCAGGCTGAAACTTTGACTCCTTTTGCATTTTTCTCCTAAGCATACTACTGTATTGCTTATACAAGTAGTCCTTGATTAACAATGGTAAATAGAGCTTGAATTTCCATTGTTAACTGAGGATCATGGAAAGTCTCAGGCAGCTAGCTAGCTAGCAAGCAGGCTGGCAGGAATGGCAGAGGAGGGCTAGCTCCTGCCAGGTTTGTGGGTAGCTTGTGTGGCACATGGTGCCAGGCAACTTACTGAAGCAACTTACAGCCTTCTGTACCAGTTTCCCTGGTGTTTCAGTCATTAAATGAAGTGGATGCTATGTGAAATATCAAATTTTAACTTCAATTTTCCTTTGCTTTACATATGTGCAAAGGTTATAAATATCAGGATTAGCTGCAAAGTTACTTTGTCATCACAGTTGTAACAGAACAGTCATTAAATGAGGCAGTAGCTATACAAAGACTACCTGTAATCCTACCTATGCCAATTCAATCCCACCATTCCAAATAGTAATGTGAAATAATAGTAGAAAAATGTATTTAACAAAGCAACAGAGAAAGTATTAAATGAATACTTCTCTGGATTCAACAGGCTGCCTGATGAACTCCACATATGTACTGGGTCTTCAAGATCTGGTTTCTAAAAGGAAATCTATCAAGTCTATCACTTCTGATTTTAAGAAAACTCTCAAAAATAGACTAATACCGCACGCAGGTTTGTTATTTAACATCCCAGGATAATTTCAGGTCCTTAATTGTGCATGAAGTAACCCTCTGAACCTTACAAGTGCATTATATTTTGAGACAGAGAGAACAGATTTTGAAACAATGAAAAATAAATGGATGTTAAAAACTTTTACCATTCAAATTTCCACAACAAAATACGAAACATTTTTCTCTTGCATATGCAGATTCTTCATCTTAACAGACATCCAATGATTGTTATGAAGAGGTTTTTTTATGTCAATTTGTTTATATGAGGTTCAGTATCACATGAATATACTAGGCACTGTATTAGATTTTTCCGCTCAAGCTAATGGAATATCACAATGTTTGCCATAATAGGCCATCAAATCGTTTTTTGATGCTGACATGTTATACTGTAGAAAATCCAACAAATGAAGAATCCAATAATTTTGGGTACAAATAAACATCTTTTCCAAATGTTACTCCTATAGGTAGTTTGCAATTCCACAAATGTATGACTATATATAAAATGGTGCATCTTACCTCTATCATTATATGAAAGGCATGCTTGTAAAAGAAACACATACACACAAGCAAAAGGGAATTATTTCATATAATACAAAGCAGATATAAGTGCGTCTTAGGAAAAGTGAGAGCCATCAGTAACTAAATGTTATAAAATTCAGCATGAATTAGATTCTCAAATGTGTACTTCATTGACCTTTTTTGACAATAAAAGATAGTGATAGTGTTTATATACCTCTGACTTATTTGAACATTAAAAAGTTTGTAATCAAATGCTCAATTAGTACAGAAGCTTTCAAAACTTATTTCCATAAGTATAGGTAGTTAGAAGGCATAGAGAAATGTAGTAATTTAATTATTAAGATATTGGTTATGTTTTAAACAAAGTAACCGTGCAAAAAATATGTTGGTACATTACACAAGAGGGCAGTGTTGCATCATCTAACCTACAAACTACAAAGCGTAACAGTGAAACAAAACACATTACCCTCATCCTAATCTTACTTCATTTAACCATTAAACTTGCTAAACATAGTTCATTTTTCAATAATATTTTTGGTAGCTAATTAATTTTAGAAATATCACCCTTCTTTCCTTTTGATCAGCTGCTTTCATTAGGAAATATCAGCATATAAATTAACATTTAATTAACTTTTATTTTAACACTGATGAAACATCTCGTTTTTTTATTTTTTTTTAAAGTGGAGGTGAGCTTACTGAGAAATTGAGGGAAATGCTTTATAAACTAATATAAAATTCACTAAAAACCAATAGCAAAATGAAAACACAAGGAGGCAGATCGGGAGGAGAAATTTCTATCGTCAACATTCATACCAACCTGTGATTCTACCCTCACAACTGCTCTACCTAAGTTATAAGTGTACTTCTTTCCCACATGAAAACTACCGTACTCAGCAAGTAATTATGTTGCTGTCACTGCCTTTTCTAGAACAGAGATCTGTCCCATTTACCAGGAATCAGATGTGTTAAACATCTCCTTTCCCTTCCTCTTAAAAAAATGCCACCAGATTTTCCCTTTAAATCAACAAGGCAGTCATCAAGAAAGAAGGATTCTTATTTTAATAAAAGCAGTAGGTACTTGAAAGAACAGTTTAAATACAGCAAGTTGCACAAGGAAGAAATGTGTTTAAAATCCAGTGTTTACTGATCCACAAACACTCAAAGCAAGCAAAAATATAGATAACTGAAACAGATGCAAAATTACTTCCCAATCATGTGTGCCTCACTGAGCAAAAATCAAGATAAGGGGACTGGGTGGGAAAAATCATCGTTCATATGATAAACATTCCCTGTCAACCTTACTACTGTAGTTTCTATTCTTCCAAGATGCTAATAAATAACAAAGAAACTCCTGATATTCTCTTCTCTTGAATCTTCTCCTCCCAAATAAAAAAATATTTAAAGGTCCAACCAGATAGTCAGCAGGTCACTCAGAATTAGGAGTTTCCTTAATCCATTATATTAACACTAACTGTGCAAAATCAGAAATCTTCAGCTTTATAAAGGTAGAGTCTCTGATGAGGAAAAATATAGAAAATGAGAGAAAGAAATCCTCCTTTACTTCCCATGTGCAAACAAATGGGTTAAAATAAGTCAATTTTTTTCTAATGATTCATATTGGTAATTGGATCACAGAAATAACTGAAACAATGTTGACCATATAATAAACTGCCCTGACAGAAAAGCCTGTGCAAATTCTTCAGAAACAGAGTTGGTAATGTACCAACTTTGTCTAGTCTGTATGGCTGCTTTGAAAACTACTCCCACCAAGCTTTATTCACATATGCCTGCCAGTTTGCAAAGTGAAGTAGTTACACCAGGCTATATTAGGCAGGAGCAGTTTCTTATGCACTGGTTTTGACAATTTGAAGAGGAGTTGATCCTCTTTCAAAGGAGTTTCATAGCCTTATTGTATAGTAAAACATAAAATAGTGCTTAGCAGCCCAGCATGTAAGATCTCATTCAAAGTGAAAAGAAATTATTTCCAGTGCTTATCAACTTCTTGGTGTCAGGAGCATCTGACATAAATTACAAAAATTCAGTGGAATAAAGGATTTGCATGTGTGTGAATATGGCTAATGATATATGGCATTCAAAATATAGATGTAAAATTAAATAGAAGCGGAGTAACTGTACCAACTGCTCCATATACAAAAGGATGATAAAGAAGTACTGAATTCATCTAATCTGGCAATAAAAAATTGTTAAGCACTGCAATAATTACACTTCTAATTTGGAAGATACTGCTTTTCAATGAATATCTTGCAAACTTCAGTGTGATGGTACCATTTTCTGAGGAGCTAACCAGATACTGTTATGCAATCAACTGGTTTTAAAGTCTATATATACTTTCTAAATATTAATAATATATTAATCAATACTTATTGTTTGTGAAGGACAATGATCACAACCAAATTAGTTCAAATAAACCAAATAAGTATGCTGAATCAAGGTTGACAATACATTTGTAATAAAACTATATAATCTACCGTAAAATAATTATTAAAAACAGTTCTACCTAGGGGTGGGATTCAACCGGTGTTACTACCGGTTTGGTAACTACTGCAAATAGAACATATAGAATAAAAGTATCGAATTTATTGTTTTGGTAGACAAAGACATGGGTGGATCAGAATATGAAGCACATCTAAGGTGTCCTTCCTTTTTCATATAGCAGGTGAGTTGCTTGGTACACAGTATTATTCTCCTTGATCTAAGCAATGCAACTCACAACTTCTCTGCTACAGAAATAATAGGAAGGGTGTTCTTTCCAAATCATTGCAACAAGAAATACCTTGTGAGATGAAGATGGCCAAATACTTCTTGTCTAAGACTAAATGAACCAAGTTAATTTTACTATTACCATTTTAATAATAATCATGAATCATTTAATTTGTTTCCAGAAATACAAACTAGGAAACAAGCTCAATCACATTTAAAAGAACACTAATATCACTCTCAGAAATAAACTCTGGTTGCTAGCCCATTTGGGTTTTCAACTTTTTTATTCATTGACTAGTAATTGACTAGTACATGGCACAGAAGGTGGGCAGTGGCTCCTATGCTTGAACTCATTCCTCTTCTATCAGGTACAAGAAATGCCTAGTATTCTACAGTTGTTTTAATGAAAAGTTGAAGTAAACTTTAACTGACAAGTTTTATTTTTCAAATTACACCCTCAGAAACTATTTGATTATAGTAGTAAAAAATAGTAACTGATAAGCTAATTTTCATTTACTTCATAAAAGAAAAAGGAGCCAGGAAAATGATGAAACCTTCTTACAACTTTTGTGCACGTAAGGAACCAATTTAAAGTAGAGCTGCTCACTAAAACATTTGCATGAAAATTATAGAAACAATTTCTCCATTATTTTTTTGAATAGGTATAGCCTTGGGTCATACTGTAGTCTCTGTATGGCTCAAATTCGTTCATTTTGCAGCATTTAGTACTGACAGCTATTTAATTACTTCCATGGATGTAAAGATATCTTCAAAGGTTCTGCATTATTCCACAACAAGGTAGATGTAACTTTATGGCTATAGATAGTATTATTTTGGTAGAAATCTGAAGTGGTTGGCCTATCCTATCTCCCTTTCATTTTTACAAAATGTTTTAATATTGCATATACTGATTTTCCAAGGTAGGTGGAAGGAACTGGCTGATCTTTAAAAGCTCAGGAAGTTCAGACCTGGTTAATACTTGGAAAATCAGAAGGAAATCTCAGGGCTGACATAAAAAGGGGAAAGTGTGTGTGTGTGGCGGGAGGGTTGGGGAACCAGAATAAGCCAATGGCAAAGCATTTCTATATTGTTGCCAAGAATATAATGTAAGTATGTCCATGAAGTCAACTGGTATCAAACTACACTCATGAGACTTGATTTCATTAGACTGATATGTCAGTTTTACTTTGATCTTCCTTTTTAAAATTGTATTGATTTTTTACTACAAATTATTTTGGATATTCTTTCTTATATAGATGATATAAACCTATGTTTATAAACAGTTCAAATTATTTTAAATAAATCAACTTTTTCAACTTCATAAAAATGAGCCTTTTAAGGGACTTTTTTCAGCTACAGGTTGCTTACAGCATGCAGAAATGTCCTTGTAATCAAACTTATGTATCACTGATTGTATCTACTGCAAATATGTTGATAATCCGATTTATACTCTACATTCATAGGTTTATATTAGGTTCCATGTCTAGTCAGATCATTTTTCTGTTCAAATTCTTTTATATTGTACTCCTAATCCACTGAGTTTTATAAATACTCTATGTTTAATGGTACTGATAAAAATGGTAATGCCAAAATTACAATTATAGAATATGCACAGAAGAATTTATGAAAATGATCACATGTGTTGTAATGATCATAAGACTGTTTGTAGCACTTTTCACACTTTTCGTTATATTGAAACCTCTCTGCAGCTGCTGCTGCACACAAATACCCCTCTGTAAGGTCAAGGGGATCCTTAAGTAGTGTGGACTTATATTTTGCATCACATTTTGTATGAGAATGTTTATGAAGTGTGCACATACACTTCTGTATAAATTATGGATATTCATAAAATTCATTTTAAGAATAATTTTGAAATATAGCCAAGTTCAACAAGGACAGTCTTTCCTAGATTTTCTAAACAATAGGATCTACTGCAGAAAGCCAACAAATTACAATGGAACCTGGCAATATTATTCAAATGCCAATTATCTCCTGCAAACAGTCATTCCTAGTGCAAATATCCACCCCAAAACTGCTGTCAAACATACAGCTCTACATGCAAAACAGTTCCTTCCACTAGCAAGGTACTGACTTACATAAACACCAATGCATGGGCAGCAACAAGCATGAAGACTTTTTTATCTCCTGACATATTTTGAATGGTGATAGGGCTGAATTGCTTTGATTAGTTAGATGCCTGAACAAAATTAGAATACAACTGAATATTCAAAAAATATTATTTTAAAATAATTTTTCCAAATAATGAGAAAAACAAGAGTTTTCCTACATTTAATATGCATACTTTACATCCTGTTACCATAGATGAGTAATTTTAAAACATATCATATACAAATCATAAAGTTCAAAATATTTACTTTAAGCTGTGCCTTTTGCAAAATGTTTGATGTAGGATGCTGACAATCTTTTTATGAATTGTGGAAGAGAGAAACAAAACTAATTTCAACTAATTTCTTCCTCTAGCTACAGACTCTCAGATCATATGCCAACAGTTTTCCAAAAATCTTAAAAAAAAGTCAAATAGCAACCGTCAAAGGTAACAAGTCTATATTGACTTGAGAAAGCTAACAAAAAGATGGGATATAAATCTGACAAAGAAACAAAAGTACTTCCATTCAAAATAATGCACTTACTTGGGTTGGTACAAGTACTGGAGGATATGCTAATTTGTGGTGTCTGTACATCCAGAATGAAAAGAGTACAATCACTGCTATTCCCATTATAGGTCCAAGAGAGTAAAGCAAGGTACTAAACAGAGGTGGTTTAGTTGGCATAGGATTGGAAGTAGCTGCAGGGGGAAGAAGTTTTCTTATAATTCAATTTTAACACAGAAAATATAAGCAATTCTTAAAAATTGAGGACATTTAAGCTATCTATTCATTAAAGTTATCTATGAGACAGCTGAAGCTTAAATGTTTAAATTTTAGGTTTGCATTTAAGATCATAGTATTTGCCTTTGCATTTGGAAGGCACGGTTAAATGTATCATCAGTTGGAATCATTGTGCAGCCACAAGAAACCCAAATCCAGCTCTGCAGAATTCCATTGATCCTTACCTAGCACCAATTTAACTTTGACCATAAGTTGACCAGATTCTTGTGTATAGTAGCAATATTATCAGTGTTTTGAACTGGTGAATGTTTTCAATTCTTTGCACCTGACAATTGAAGTCATTGTAATTTAGTAATAATCTTTATTGGATGCAACCATCAGGCAGGGGTACCCAATCCCCGAGCCACAGCCTATTCGGAATTGGGCCTCACAAGTGACTGGCTGGAGCACGCAGGCAGTTCAACTTGTGTGAGTGAAGGGCTGGCCTGCCAATCGTGTAAAGGCTGCATGTGTGCTGGCCTGCCACTTGTACGGCCCAGTTCCCTCTTCCTCTCCCTGTTGGCCACCAAGCCACAAAGGTTGGGGACTGCTGATATAGATTATTGTTGGGATAAAAGGGAGATACATAAGGTCAAAATTCAGCAATAATTTTTCCAATCTAATCCAACTTCAGATGGTCCTTGTATTACAACCATTCATTTAATGACACTTCTGTGATAGAATGTGCATCTGGAGAAACAACAGAGGAGAATCTTGCTAGCCCAGAGATTTCCCAACAGTACATTCAGGAGGGAAGCCCAAATTAAGAGACTGCAAATTCCCAAAGTGGATGGTGGGGAGGGGGGAATAACTTTTAAAATAGCCACACCTTAGAACAGTGATGGTGAACCTTTTTGTTGTCGTGTGTCAAAAGTGCGTGCACGTGCGTGCGTGCCGGCATCCACAATGCAATGTGCTCTGCCTCCCCGCACATGCGCACACAACACCCCTGCCCTATCCCCTTACTTGCACTGCACATGCGTGCGCCTCCCAGCTTATATTTGGCCCGTTTGAGGCTGTTTTCGCCCTCCCAGAGGCTCAAGAGAAGCCTCTGCAGCCTCGGCGGGACCGAAAAACGGGCCTTCCAGAAAAAATGGAAGTGCCCATTTTCAGCCTCTGGAAGGACTCTGGAGCCTGGGACATGCCATTTTTGCCCTCCCAGAGGCTCGAGGGAAGCCTTGGGAGGCTGAAAATGGGCCTGTTTCAGCACTTCCAGTATTTCTGGAAGGCATGTTTTTTGGCCTCCTGAGGCTGCAGAGGCTTCCCTTGAGCCTCTGGGAAAGCAAAAACAGCTTCCCCCGAGTTCCAGAGGCCCTCAAGAGACTGAAAACGAGCACTTCCGGTATTTCTGGAAGGCTTGTTTTTCGGCCTCCGGAGGCTACAGAGGCTTCCCTCAAGCCTCCAGGAAGGTAAAAACAGCCTCAAACAGGCCGAAAATCAGCTGGGAGGCGCATGCATGCGCAGTGCAGGTAAGTTTGGCTGGGACTCGCATGCCCGCACAAATGGCTTTGTGTGCCATAGGTCTTCCATCCCGGCCTTAGAACCTCTCCAGATATAGCTATTAGAGAAGTGAGTTATTGCTGTAGTTTATGTCCATTAGGTAAAAGCAAATAAAAGATTGGATTTGATTGGATTTCACTGTGCGGTCTTTGGGCTTGGGCTTGGGCTTGACAGATTTAAAATTATGATAAGCTCAGAAAAAAATTACTTATCACCCATCCTTAAAGACCATCACAAAACCTCTGTAGTCACATGATCATCATTTGGGTGCTTGGCAACCAGCTCAAATTTATGATGGTTGCAGCATCTTGCAGTCATATGATCATGAACTCTGGCTTCCAACAAACAAAGTCAACTGTGAAAGACAGATTCACTTAACAGCTGTGTGATTTGCTTAACAAATATGTGATTTGTTTAATGACAGTGGTGATTCCCTTAACAATTGTTGCAAAAATAGTTGTGAAGTTGGGTCCAGTCATGTGATGCCTTGATTTATGATCAGACCGACCTTCAATGGAAATTTTGATACCAAGTGTGGTTTTAAGTCAAGAACTACCTGTATTGTTTAGTATTGTATCTAACCAAGGCTGCTGTATCCAGGTCCCTTCCTACGTTTCCTTATTTACAATTATTATCATCCAATAGGATAACAGAAAAATACATGTTGTCTATAAGTATGTTCAATATTTAATATAGGTTTTAAATTCTAAGTACATTTCTCTGTGGGACTCTTTTTAGGAAAAGTTATATCACATACGTTGTGTAACCTCCATCTCTGGAAAGTAGAAAAAATGTTCATTGCACATGTTGCCCTCACAGCAGCAGAAAAACACTTCAGGGCTATCTTTCTTTTCTATACAGTCAGTTCTGAAAGAGATGAAGATCAGTTAAATATTAAAATGGTACAATTATACTTTTGAAATCCAGCAAAAATTGCTAGGAGTAAATTAATACATAATTTAAAAGGTTGAATATCTGAGTAATTATAATTTTGTGCAAAAGTACATCAAACTTTCATTTGGCTTCCATAACGAAAGGGAACAACATAAAAGATACTACATAAAAAGCAGCACAAATCACACACATTGTATCAAAAGATGATACCAGTCTGATACCAGCAGACTGCCTATTGCTTCTTATAAAGTGGTTGCTAATCATGCTAATCTGAAGCATCTCTTAAAATAACAGTACAAATCTTCTACACATCTAACATGCGAGCTTGTTTTTCATTTTGAGAAAAGGCCTGCAGGAAATAGATAGAAAAAAATACAGAAAAGACTGGCGCTTCAGCTCACTCTCAATTTAAATTATGACTCCCTGTAGCATTTCAGCCTACATTTAATACTGCACTGCATTAGCTGCAACCAATGCAGTTCATGCAATTATGCAGGACCGTCTCACCAGTCAGATATGTGAATCTGAAGAACTTTCTCCACACCAGATTAGCTCAGCACTAGTCTGTTCCAATTTGATTACCAAATCAAAAGCAGATTTGGAAAAATGGATCTTTACATCCTATTTTTACTTATGGAAAAAAACAAACACATCCAATGTGGTTTGGCTATTATTTATCAACAAAGCCTCACAAAACGTACATAAAACTAGCCAACTTTTACACAGAAGAATGAACAAACAAATCTGTAATTAAAATAGAAATACCTAAAAAGTAATGTGGCAATACCCCCAAACAATGAAAGATCACTCTATCACTTACCTTAAGGAATTTATTTGGTATTTTACTCTGTATAAATTTTGTGTAATAGTCTATGTTTATACACATCATCAAATTCTATACTTTTGAACAAGATTAAACTTTGCAAAACAGAAAATGTATGAAAATAGTCACGTTTGCTTGCCTGTCATAACAATTAATATCATCCAACCAGCAACCCTTTTTCACAATTTCAATAGATCCAGAAATATTCTTCCATGTTGCAAAGCAGTGTCTTCTTTTATCTTTGTCACCATAGCACAGTTCAATGCCACTACGATTTGTCTTATCATTTTCCCAATTAGCATTGTAGAAGATGCATTCCTGTGTTTCTGATCTGCCGAGTATGGCACCTGCAAGGAATTGGTTTTTAAGAATTAAATTCTGGATAATCTTGGAAAAATAATTAAATACTAAGAACAAAGCTGTATTTAAAATGTCTTGCAATTTTTACTACATAAATATTATGTCTGCATTTCAGTCTGGCATACATTTCTTTTTTTTTTTTTTATGGCAGAACAATAGTTGCTTTTATTTACTATTTTTAATTTAATAATGCAATTTTTTTGGATATCAAAACTCATTGTTTTCTGATATTCACAGCAAAGCTATCTGTAATAATTTCTATCTTAAGAAACAAGTAAAGTACAATTCTATCTATTCTATCTCCAAAATTACTTGTCATTTGCCAATCTAGTGAAATCTCTTTACTATAAAGGATGTTAGCGGAAAAATATGATTTTATACAGAAATATCATCTCCTAGTTTTCCTGTAAGATACTGAGGAATTCTAATAATTCCTCGTGCCATGTAAACCAGAAAACAAAATGCATACTATATTTCTTGTACTCTGAAATTCTAGCATAAAATCAATAAACATCTAGAAATGTAGGCATAAGCTTAAAATAGTTGGCAGCTCTTTAATACTGAATCTAAACTATGACATTATGTCCAATAATGTATTAAATTTTTCTATGTTTATGTTCTATCTTCTGTCCTTACATTTTTCATTAAAGCATATTTGCCTATGGCTACGTTAGAATCAAAACATGTTTCAGATACTCCATTTAAATTTGTAGCCATCCATTTTCTTTCAGTTCACTCAGGCAGGAGAGAAAAACAGCCAACTCTTACAACCTTTTCATGTGTAGAGACAATGTCTTATACAGACTGTCAAGTTATCTGAATTCATATTTTCATTTGAAAGTCATTAAAACATGTTTGACTAGACTTCATACTTCTAACATAAAATGTCATTAGCATACTGTATTTCATAACCATATAGAATTACTGCAGGCATACTGTGATTCTACTAGAGAAAGGAAGAGAAGGAATAGACAAGAGGAAGAAGCAAAACCAAGATACAAATTAAGCAGGCGCAAGTGATTTATTTTCTATTTAATAAAACTCACAAAATGCAGATCTGCTGCAAATAGGAATAATGCAATTTTATCGGTAAAATCTAATTAAGTGATAGTACAAGAGCAAAGGTTCTAATTTCAAATTCTAAATGTATTTTTTAAAAAAATTATTACAATCCTTATATTTGAAGACTCAAATACTTTAATTTTTTTGCAATTAAGGAAAAGTACTTTATAAATTGAATTTCTGAAAACTTACACCGATTTCAGTGGAACTTAGTCATATCAAGAGTCATTTCCACAGTTTGAGTTGGTATGGACTTTGTCTCCAGAATTTTTTTTAAAATTTTAATATGAACCTTACCAAAGTAAACCAAAAGTGGAAAAGTGGACTAACATGAGCTGTGGATTTGTATTATTCATTGGATTTTGAGGTACTCAACTACATATGGCTTAACAATTTTTAAATAGATTTTTTTAAAAAAGGAACATGACTATCCAGGCAAAAAAAAATAAAAAAAAAAACCAAATGAAAACATGTAAACACACATGTAAGTCCATGAAAATATACATGTCCTTCTCTTTTTTTCCAACAGGACGAGCGAATGAAACATGGAAATGTAGTAATTAAACAATTGCTAATTAAACAAGGAACAAAAGATAGGAAAAAAAATTTATGCCAGTGACAAGATTTCTCAACAATATTGGTCATTCATTATCTTGTAGTGATCGGCATATGTGGGACTGATTGGGGTAGATTGTAGGGATGATAACGAAATATAATTTCATCATATTTTATTTATCTATATATTAAATTATTGCATTTTATTCCATTTTCATTTTAAATCTGATTTTATTCCAATTTCATTTTAAATTGTATTTTATCAAATTCTATTTAAATTGTTTTTATCAAATTTTAGTAATAATTTGTGTCTGAAACTCTGCATTTGATATGGCCCAAGGGCTAATCAATAAAGTAAACTAACTAACTATCTTGTAGTGTATCCAGAAACACTAGAAGCCAGCATAGTTCATGTTATTTTATTTCTACAGATAGTCCTGGACTTACAACAGTTCATTTAGTGAATGTTTGAAGTTACAATGGCACTGAAAAAAGTGACATGATCATTTTTCACAGTTACAACCTTTGCAGCATCCCTAGGGGCGTGTGATTAAAATCCAGAAGCCTAGCAACTGACTCGTATTTATGACAGTTGCAGTGTCCTGGGGTCATGTGATCATTTTTGTGACCTGACAAGCAAAACCAATAGGGAAACCAGATTTAACAACCGTGTTACTAACTTAACAACTGCGATTCACTTCACAACTGTGGCAAGAAAGGTTGTAAAGAAAGGGACAAAATTTACTTAACAAGTATCTCACTTAACAATAAAAATTTTGGGCTCAATTGTGATCATAAGTTGAGGACTACCTGTATTCGTTGTATCTAATAGGAGCTGCCACACTCTGTTTAGGTGCAATTTCCAAATCAGCTTTTAGGACACCTTCATTTAGCATACCTTGTTAGCAATATATAAAGCAAGTTTCTACAACATGAACTACTGTAGCTAGATTTTAGTAATAACCACTCAGAAATTCAACTCCTTATTATGCATATAAAGGTCGCTCTTGACTTATGATCAAAATTGGGACAGGAAAATTCATTGTTAAGTGAGGTGAGTGTTCAGTGAGGCCTCTATGACTGCACCAAATTGTATTACCTTTTCTGCCACAATCTTTAAACAAATCACCATGGTCATTAAGCAAGACATCATGTGATCCCAATTTGTGACCTTCCCTGCTGGCTTCCCCTTATTGACTTTGTTGGAAGCTGGCTGGGAAGGTTTCCAAATTGTCATCACATGACAACAAGATGCTGCAGCTGTTCTAAATATGAGCTGTTGCTAAGTGCCCAAATCATGAGCAGGTGACCATATGTGTGCTGGGACAGCCAGACCTTTGAGGTCCTATATCAATTTTTCAGTGCTAAGGAAATTTTGAACAAATGTTTATGAGTTGAGAACTATCTGTAGTGTTACTCAATCTGTAGTGTTATTAAAAATTCCTGTATTTATGTATCTAAATCCCATCTTTTTTATTTTTGTATTTTATGAACACTATTATCTCACCTATTTCCCATGAATCTTGCCTCATGTTTACCTACTACCCAGAGGGAAGGGGGCAGTTGTTCTTTGTTTTGTCATTCCAAGGATGCAAATATAGATTAATGAAGCATGGGATTTGTCATCATTTAAATAATATTTTAAAAATTGAAAGTGTAGTTTAAGTTCACATTTATTCCAGATCCTTGAAGAATGACATATTATATTTCAAATAAATTACTTTTAGTATAACAGATGAGTAGTTTTATATTTCGTAACAAGGTTATAGCCTAATGCCCTCCCCCACTAGCAAAAAACCTGTCAATGTTATTTTTAAATGCTTTTTAAGCGCCTTAATTATTCATGATTTTCCTTCATGTTTATATTTTATTGTTGTAGGTCATGTATAACTATACATATAAGTAAATTATATATGCAAATATTGATTTTCTGCCCAAGTTTTTTACTTTCAAGTCTCAGTCTCTTGTAACTTCTGTTTGCTTCTTTTTCCCATAAAACCAGTTTTTTATATGCATTTCCCCAAATATTGGTTATCTGTTTCATGACCTTTTAAAACTGGTGTCCATTTCAAACAAAATGGATTTTATAAGTAGGCAAAACAATACAGCATGCTGAATTCTACTTCACGAAAATTTAAATCATTTTCATAGATCATTTTGTTTAGATCTCTTAGTTCTAACTGTGCAAATATTGTATGACCAGCATATAAAATTAAACAAAACTAAATACATTTGAAAGAAAGTTGGGGATTTACAAAAAGAAAGTCCTGCTACATTGGATAAAAGCTAAAATATTTGCTTGTTCAGCTATTCTAATATTTAAAAAGAGAAAATATGTAGTATTATTATATACTTTATTCTAATGATATATAAATTTGTCAATTGCTTCTTTAACAAAATAATGTAAAACTGAAAGTTTTTTTAAAAAAAGATGCTTATCCATAATAGTAATATTCTGTCACTATTTTAGACCTTTAGAGATTCATCTATCTCCCTTCTCCCTAAACATTTATTCAGCAATTTAAAAGAGAACATTGACAAATACTCAATGTTACAACTCTTCTTTATCAGAATGAAATATGAGCAATCTATCTCCAATATTCTTTCAAGTGTCATTATTCTGCCCCAGCAAGTTCTTAAAAACCTTAAAGGAAATTTTGAGTCTGTGCCAAGAATTGCATGAGGAAGAACTAGCATTTACAGATCATAGTTCTAATGGAAGATATAATTCCGTGCTCTGAAGGAAATCCAAAGTAAAAAGGATCCCTGACAAATAGCAACACAGTCTCTCCTGAAACACTTAGAATAATGGGGAGCCTACTAGCTCCCTGGTGACTGGTTTTATTTTAAAATTAAAATACACTTTAAAATGAAATTGAGATCCTATTAAAAGGAAATTTCAAAGCTGTATTAAAGGTTGTTATTCTAACAAAACAGGTGGATAAAAATGCCAAAACCAGGCTAAACATCTGGTTGACTGTGCAACTGACCATAATAATGCTTTCAAGTCAGCCTTGACTTCTGTCAGCTACCTGGACAAGTGATCTAAAACTGACATGAAAAAAAAATGAATCCAAGTTGTCATGGCTCAGGATACTGACGCTGAAAAATTCCTCCTCCCAACAGAAAGTCAGTCTCAGGAGACACAAAACTAGACTCACCTGAGGCTCAAACATAGGCATCATCAGAACAGCTGGAATGGTCAGGTGATAAGGGACATTGGTCTTACCTGATATGCTCTTTCTCGGTGTTCTGAGAGAGAATCCAAGGAATGGGTTAACTGCTCTTCTGCTCAGAGACTGAGTCAATCAATCTTTTGGTCATGCCTCCTTTGCCTTTGCATGCCCAGTTTTGATGAAAATGTAGCGATTGACTTGACATATTTCCAATGCTGATCCTGGCTACTCCTGGACTTTGGACTAGATGGTTGCCAGGGTGGGGGCAGCACACCAAGAAGGACCAATGCTCTTTCTCCAGTGTGCTGAGTAGAGAATCCAAGAAATGGGACATTCCAAAGCCAGCTGTCCTAAGGGTGGATAGGAGTCTGGTCCCAAGTCCCAAATCTATATGCACCTTCTCAAGCACTCGCTTGCTGAAGGCTGCTTCAGCTGAAGCGAAGGCATCCAGTTTGTAGTGTCTTATGAATGGGGATATTGAAGACCATGTTGCTGCCCTACAGATGTCCTTGATAGAGGCCTGTGTCATTTATGCAGCCGTCGTGACTGCGCTTCTGGTGGAATAGGCTGTCACTCATCTAGGCAATGGAAGAGCTTGAAGCTTGTGAGCATTGGTGATGCATGCCCGTATCCACCGGCCTATGGTCGATGGTGTGACCTTGTTTCCCAGTGTAGAGGGCTGGAAAGATACAAACAGGGATTCTGTCCTTCTAAGAGAGGTTGTTCTCTTGATGTAGGTGCAGAGGGCCCTCCTAACGTCCTGTCATGCCCATGTTAGAGTCAAACTCTCAGAGAGAGGAACAGCTGACAAGGAGTGGAGGTGTGGCTCCGGAGATTGTGGAGGAAGCTGGGGAAGGGCAGAGACCGGCTGGGCTGTCAGAGGAAGAACCAGACCCATCCCGTTCATCCTAGGACACACAGGGAGGAACAGAGGAGACAACTTGGCTTACAAGAGAGGAAGCGGCCATGATTCCCCTCATTGGTTGCGGCTGGGGAGAATAGTATATGAGACAATTAAAACACAGTGTTGCCAGAAGCAAAGCCTGTGTTATTTTGGGCTTAAGTTATCTTGGCTGGCATCCTTCCAACAGACTGTACCTTGTTATCTCCTTGAAGTTGGTAATTACTTATCCTGGTCCATTGTGGAATTTCCTTCATTGTAGTTTGTTTTGGGTTTTTTATTTCACCTCTATCTGCTCATTAAGTTCACACTATATTGCTTTCTTTTAAAGACTATTTTCGAATAAGATTTATCTCCAACTGAGAATTATTGAACAATGGGTCCAAGTTGAGGGCATTAAAGGACATTTATTTACATTTTGGATTTTGTTATGTTTGTGTTACACTCCAGGTCATCACATGTCCAAGGTGTGCCAATTGTTCTCCAGGGCATGGGTTGGGCTTAGGCAGAAGTCTGGCAAGATTATTTCCTGTGCCCTGTGGAATGAGGAATTCACTTTGGGGAGGAAGGAGGGATCCAACTGCAGAACCACCTTGTTTGGATGGAATATGCAAAGGTCCTCTCTTATGGAGAGGTCCACCAGTTCAGATATTTATCTGGCATGAGGAAGGCCACCTTGAAACTGAGGAAGCACAGGCTGCCTGATCATAACGGCTTGAACGGCGCTGAGATGAGAGGTGTTGATGTTGTTTCTCAGGTCTGCCCGAGACCACTGCCCTTGTGCCATCTGGAACTGGAAGTGGGCACCCCAGTCGAAGAGGCTGGCATCTGTAGTGATGGTCAGGCATCTGGGCTCCTTGAAAACACACGCCTTGGTTACGGCCTGCAACATCCACCACTGGAAGGATTGAAGTACACTTGGTGGGACCTGAACCCTGGCATTCAAGTTGCTTCTGCTGGACTGTTGGTTGGGCAGGAGGAACCACTGCAGAGTTCTGGCATGCAGGCATGTCCAAAGTATGATCGATATGCAGGACACAATTTTGCCCAGGTCATTCAAAGTCTCCCTAGTTGCAAGAGGAGGGCCAGGGACATTGTTCGGTCTGCTCGGATCAGACTTGCCAAGGTCCTTATACTGACCGGACACTCCTGGGATAGGGAGACTTTGAATGACCTGGTATCTATGACTGCACCCAGGTGTAGCAGTCGGTTGGAAGGAGTTAGATGCCTTTTGTCGAAATTGATGGAGAATCCGTGATCCTGAAGTACCCGGATTGTGACTTGCAGATCCTCTGCTGCCCGAAGGTGAGAGGAGGACTAAATTAAAATGTCCTCCAGATAACACTGGATGCAGATGGGGATGGCCCTGAAGTGCACCATCAATATTTTGGTGAAAGTCCTGGGCACTGAGGACAGGTTGAATGATAGGGTCCTGTACTGATGGTGATGGCCCGTGTAGCAGAACTGGAGGAACCGGCAGTGGGACTGGACAGGTACATGGAGGTATGCCTCCATCAGGTCTACGGATGTTAAGAAGTCGCCCTCTCGGATGCTCTCCAGGATGGACTGGAGGAACTGCATCTTGAATTTCCTGTGAATTAGATGTCTGTTCAATCTTTTCAGCCACCCCCCCCCCCGAGGTCTTTGGAACTACAAACAAGATGGAGTAGAACCCCTGCCCCTGTTGGCCCTTTGGGACCAGTTGATTGGCTTGGATGTCCAACAAGTAGGGCAATGTATGAAGAAACTCGGAGGTGTGGAGAGGAATTAGAGGGTGAGACCTAGTCTCACTGTATTCAGAACCCAGGTATCTGTTGTGGTTGCTTCCCACTGATTGGCGAATAGGCTTAAGCCCCCGCTAATGGGACAGTTGCACCTATCGTCACTTAGAGTGTCAAAAGGAGAAACTACCTATGGCACAAAATGGTCTCTTGCCTTGAAAGTGTTGTCTATTTCTATCTCTGAAACCGGATCTGTCCAATTATCAGTCTTGTCTGTGGTGTATCCCTCTGGGGTTGTCAAACCCTGTGTCTGTGGGCCAAAAGGAAGCTTATGGAAATAAGGTGAGGGATGGTGGTCAGCTCAACTATATAAAGAAGGCAAGACTTTTCTTCTGTCCTTAGTCTCCACCAGAATGGGCTTTAGGGCAGTGGTCGCCAACTGGTGTTCCACGAGAAAATTTTGGTGGTCCACAGAGAAATGTCACCCCCAGAGCACTCCCCAAAGCAATTAATCCAGGCTGTGCGGGAACACAAGGCTGCACCACCCACAATGACCTGCAGGAACCCTCCCCGACCACTCACTCCTTACCTGACAAACTTCCCTGCTAAGTTGCTATTTTTCCTTTTTTTTGTCCAACCATCAGCTGTGCTGCTGTGCCAGGAGATTTAGCTTAGCTAGAAAGCAGGAAATTGTTGCTTTTCTTGCTTTCTAGCTAATCTTTAGATCTTCGGCTCTGCAGAGCCAAACCTCCCTTAGGCCTGAAGGTTCTATTATTCAGTTGCAGACTCAGATAGCCGATAGCAGAAACACAGTGAATCTGTGATTCTGTGATCAACTCAATCTGCCTGGCTGCTCTGGCTGATTTTGGTAAAAGTTGTTCTTTATTAATAAAAAAATCAATATTTACATACATGGTGTTGTGAGTTAATTTTGTGAGTTTGCTTGCTAGCAAATTTTATGCGACAGACTCAGGTAGCCGATGGCAGAAAGATAGATCTCTGAATCTGTGATTCTGTGGGCAACTCAATCTGACTGCCTGCTATGCCTGATTTTGGGTAAAAGTTGCTCTTTTTTAGTAAAAAATTCAATATTTACATATTTATAATATTTACATACAAGCCTTGCCCAGCCAGACACATGATCACCAAGCCACACCCACAAATTAGGCCACACCCAAGAACCAATTGTTAAATTTGAATCCCACCCCTGCCTCTGTATGTTTGTGTGTGTGTGTGTATGAGAGAGAAGAGAGAGGGAGGGAGGGAGGTTAGTCTCTCTCCCACCAACATCAGCAAGCCCCCGTCAGTCAAAATTCATATTAGTGATCCCTGGGATTTAAAATTATGAGTTTGGTGGTCCTTGAGGTCCAAAAGGTTGGCAACCCCTGTTCTAGGGCCTCACCAAATGGCTTGCTACTCTTGAAGGGAGCAGAAGCTAGTTTCCACTTATGTCCATCTGCCAATGGCGAAGCCACAATAGTCGATGGGCTGCCAGCGAAGAGGCAATGGCCCTGGAAGCAAATCTGGTGGCATTCAAGGTACCATCCGCCAAGAATTCCATAGCCGCTACCAGTTGTTAATGTCCTGGTGTAAGCGGAGGTCACCAGAGGGTATCCTTGCTTGCGTCTGGCAGAGCCAGAGCAATGAGGCCCTGTTGAAGAATGAGGTGGCTGTAGCTGCTTTGACTGCCCAGGCAGCTACCTGATGCACCTTGCAGAGGGTCAGTTCCAACTTCCTATCCTGTCTTCAGAGCATCCTCTGCATCATTAGACAGGATGGTGGAGGATATTAAGGCTGCCACAGAGCCATCTATAGTTGGTGGTTGCAGAGCCTTGGAGAGATCCGGGCCACATTATAAAATCTTCTGCAACTCCCACTTGGGGGAGCGTATACCCCTGGTTGAGCCCATTGTCTTTGGATCACGTCCTGGAATAACTTAGGTGAGGGAATTTCCTCACTCTCTGCGGTTGGCTCTGAAAAGAGTAACTCACTCGGATCCATCAGGTCCAATGCTGACTCTGTTGTAGCTGGATCAGCTCCCAAGTGGCTTTGTGGCTTTGGCCTTAAATCAGTGGTTCTTAACCTTTTTGAAAGAATCGTCCCCTTGAGCCATTGAAGAAGTTATCATCGTCCCCCTCCCCCAACATAACCTCTCAGTCAAAACACAGGGAAATAATTCTTCAATTTATGCAAACACATTTTTTGTTTTCTTTAAAATTGTCATCAGGACATATCAATGCAAATAATTTATTTCCAGTATTTTTCCCATACTGCGCATGAAGATGACCGATGCGTATTCACATATGTATGGCATTCTGTACTGAAGCTAGCTGGAGGAACATTTTAAAACACAGTTCAATCCACTAATAGCGAGCAATCTGATGTTTTTGTGCGACAGATATACAGCGGTTCACTGTATGAAAAAAGTCTCAAAAGTGTCCCCAAAACTTCTCGCTCCATTGCCCCCATATCGCCCTACTTCCGTTCCTTTGCTCCCGTGTTGCCTCTTTTCATTCCATCACCCCCCTGAAAAACAAAATTGCCCCCTGGGGAGTGATATCACCCAGGTTAAGAAACACTGCCTTAAATAATAGAGATTTAAAGAGAGCTGGGCAAAAGAACCCTGCAAATGCCGGGGGATCGGGCGCTATCCCTCATCCTCCAAAAGCTCCATCTCTTTTTGGTCCTCATCTCCTGAGAGCAATGCCCTACTCTGCATGAAGGAAGGGGGTGAGTGAGACCTTTGGAAAACCGTCAAATCTCTTTGATGCTGGAATGCCATATATTGGTCTTGATGAAGGGAAGTTTCCCATGCCACAGGAGCAGCCTGACGTCCCTGTTGTAGGCCAGCAATGATGCCCTGTGTTATGGCCTCTGATATCAGAATTTTCATATGGCCAGTAATTTCAGATCCCTGACTCTCCCGTGGGTGAAGCCCCGCCTCTGTGTGTGTAAAGGTGGCCTCTGGTGCCACTTTCATCCACTGGTGGTGGCTCCCACTGTCTTTCTGCTGGCAACAGATTCGAGTGTGGATCAATAAAAACCTCATTGCCTTGTGATGAAAAGGATGGCTGAGAGGATTGCTCTCTGGCGCCATCTGGCGACCTGACCTGAGAGCACAATGGAATCTTTTGCTTTACATCAATTGGATGGCTTAACTGCTGGGCTGGTAAAGCGCGGGAAATTTTAACCATTTCTTCTCTAGGGGAGCTTCCCCCCTCCTTCACTCCCTCTCAGCCTTGGCAGTTCTTTTGTCAATGGCCTTTTGGCACCTCCCGGCATCCTCGCTTTTGAAGCTCTTTTGAGAGGAAAGGGCTTTTGCCTTTAATCTGGCCGCTGCTCCTTTGGTGACTGACTTCAATCCTATGGAGCTTTTTGGATAACCCTGGGTCTGGACTGGTAGGCCCTGGTCCTCCTCGCTCATACATGGTATTCCATCAGATCCGCCATCTTAGTTTTCCAGGCAAGGCAGGCTTGTTCCTATCTGGAACTTTGCTACTGCAGCTTTTCTCACTTAGCCACTTCGGAGTATGCCCAAGATTCAACTGGGCAGTGACTCCATCCCCCTCTGTTGCCTGTGGAGCTCGGTTAGGGGCCTTGACTCTATCCTGAAGCCGGAACAAAGGCGGCTATGCCTGACGGGCCGGGGAAGCAAAATGTGATGAAGGCGGCTATGCCGGGCAGACCAGGGAGCCAGCCGATGGTAGGAACAAGGTGGTTTTTCCAGGTGGGCCGGGGAACCAGCCGTGACAAGGGTGGCTATTTAGGGAGCCAGCGCAGCCATTCGCTGTCTTGCGAAGGCTTACGTGGAGCCGAGGACCTTACTGTAATTTCCAGAATCCAAGGAATAACTCTGTCCTTCTGTTCTAAGAGCACTCTTCTACATGTCTCTTCTGAGCAAAGACCGAGTCAAAACTGCATGCACAGGCAAAGGAGGGGTGACCAAAAGATTGATTGACTCAGAGAATGAGCAGAAGATCCATTCCTTGGTTTCTCTACTCAGTACACTGTAGAATAACATAGGTCTCCAAGCCCCCACATCTGGTGAATAGACCAAAGATGTTCTTATGGGGCTCTTTGCTAAACAAGAAAGTAATTTAAAGTGCAGACCTAGCTCATAATTCCATAACTCAACTATCTGATGTCTAGTTCTCACATGACCAGTTTGTGTGGATTCTGCTTATGAAACTCTGGCTGGCTGACAATCCTGACTGGCTTTTGGATCTTTGAACTATTCTTTTATGTGCTCTTGTTAAAAGCAAAATCACTCAAGACAAGCTCCCTTTTTCAGAGACTGTTTGGATTTGCGTTCCTTGTCAACTTTTATCTCCTCAACCCTAAGCAAACTGCTAATCTCCATAGCAACCCTGTGTGAAAGTATCTAATTGAAATCTAAAGCAGGGCTCAAGCTAAGCATCAACGGGCATCATTTATAGAGTGGTTATACAAAAAAGAAATTACAAAAGTTCTATCTGCATGGCTAATACCAATAAACAAGCATTTTTGAAAGAGGAACAGGAAAAAAGTTATTTTATGAAATTAACAAATTCCATTTAACATAAACAAATTAATATAATCTTAATTCTTCAAGCAGTTTTCAATATTCTGTAACTGTAAAAGCTGAAAAGTATGCAAACTGTTAGTATAAAACTATATTATGGCAAAATCCATTTAGGATTTGGTCAAAACTATGGCACAAAACCTGAGCATATATGTAAAATACGACACAACACATCTGTGATCACTGTAATCATCACCCAAAGCTTTTTGTGTCCTTCAATGGATAACTAATTAGATAATTTATGAAGTAGGCCCCTAGCCAGCAACAGAGCTTTGCTAGCTGACATTAAGCAGATGCAGTGGAAGTACATAGAAAATCTTTTCTTCCCTATCAGCATTACCAAAGACTAGGCCCTTTTAAGGCAATATAGTCATTGCTCTCTAAACTATGCAGTACACAGCTGATACTACATAATAAATCTGACAAATTTTAAATAGACATCTTTGGGGGAGGGAAGGATATGAAAATATTTCAAATTTTATTCTACTTTATTTCTGTTACCTGAAATTGTCCATCTCCTTGAATGCACTAAAGAGTATATATCATGCACCAACATTTTACTCAATAAATTAACATTACAATGACCCTGAATTCAGATAAAACAAAATTTAATGAATGTAGAATAAGGGTTGATTTACTTATCCACATAGAATTTCAACTTTTTAAAGACTGGGCCCCAAATATATCAGAATGTAATTGGATTGTTGCAATCCTGTGTTTAGACAAAAATTAATTATGGCTAAAGATTTTATACCTCCACCAATATCTTTTAAAAACAAACTTGAGTAGACAAAGACAAATTACCTTCCAACAGACAGGGCGTTGGTACTTACCTGATACGCCCATTCTCTGTGAGCTGTGAAGAGCATCCAGAAGTGGGAGGTGCTTCAGTCTCTTCTGGAAAGGCTGGGCTTAAAACTCCAGGACACTCCTCCTCCTCCACGGAGTCGCCCAGTTTTGCGAAAACTGAGTGACAAAGTCCGGGACTCATCACCTAATCTAGATCCCTGACCGGAACGGAACCCCACCAGATGGAAAGAAATGGGTGGGGCTGGATGCTCTTCACAGCTCACAGAGAACGGGCGTATCAGGTAAGTACCAAAGCCCTTTCTCCCATGAGCTGTTCAGAGCATTCAGAAGTGGGACATACCAAAGCTTGGCCTGTCCTTAGGGAGGGACTCCGTCTGGATCGAAATCCACTCCTAAACTCTATGGACCCTTTGCAGGACTCTTCTGCCAAATGAAGTGTCCGCTGAGGCGTAGACATCAATGTTATAATTTCTGACAAAGGGCGATGGTGAAGCCCAAGTCGCCGCTCTGCAGATTTCATCTATGGAAGCCCGAGTGGCCCATGCTGCTGATGTTGCCGCACTCCTTGTCGAGTGGGCTGTAATGCCCTTAGGAACTGAGGTGGACTGGCATTCATAACTTTTAGCTGTGGTGGCTCTCAACCATCTACCAATGGTCGTCGACGACACCCTGTGTCCTAAAGTGGATGGGTTGAAGGATAGGAATAGAGCCTCAGATTTTCGAAGTGCCGCTGTGCGGTCTAGACAGATGCTTAACGCCCTTTGAACGTCAAGTCGATGCCATTGATGCTCCAGTCTATGAGATGGTTTCAGACAAAAATTTGGAAGCACCAACTCCTGCGCTCTGTGGAAGACTGAATTTACTTTAGGGATGAACGATGGATCCAATCCGAGAACCACTCTGTCCGCATGAAACACGCACAGGTCCTTTCTCATCGACAATGCTACCAACTCGGAAATCCTCCTTGCTGATGTGATCACAATTAAGAAAACCACCTTATATGTCAGGAATTTGAGACTAGCGGTTCTTAAAGGCTCGAACGGGCCAGTTGTAAGTGCGGTTAACACCTTGTTGAGCTCCCAAGTGGGATAGCGGTGAATTACAGGAGGTCGTAAGTTTGCAGCACCATTAAGAAAGCTGCGGACTTGTGGATGGTGCACTATGGAACAAAGGTCACCCCAGGATATCACCAAGGCTAAGGCCGCCACCTGTCTATGTAAAGTATTTGGACATAGGCCCTTGGTCAACCCCTCCTGTAAAAAGTCCAATAATTGTCCTATTGATGGGGCAGTTGGGTTGATCTTAGGCCCCCGGCACCAGCGACAGAAAGCGGACCACGTGGCCTCGTATATACAATTTGTAGAGGACCGTCTGGATGCTTGTATGGTGGCAATGGCATCCTCTGAAATCTGTTGGGTCCTTAAACAGTTCCGCTCAACCTCCATACGGCTAGACTGAGCCATTGTGGGTCTGGCCCTTGGGAGAGGGAAACCCTCAATGGTGGAATTTTCCAAGGTTGTTCTCTTGACAGGTCCTGTAAGTCCGCGAACCACGTTCGCCTGGGCCAGTAAGGGTCGACCAATATCAGTTCCGCTCGTTCCTCCAATAACTTCTGAATCAACCTGGGTATTACAGGGAGTGGAGGAAACGCATATAGAAGTCCGGGAGGCCACTGACATCACAGAGCGTTGACAGCCTCCACCCCGAGTCGGATACCTTGAAATATACCGGGCAATTGGGAGTTGAGGGGAGAGGCAAATAGATCAATCACCAGTTGTCCAAACCTCCGCACTGCTTCCTGGAAGAGAGACGGGTGTAGGCGCCACTCTGCCTGATCTATCGTGGCCCTGCTGAGCCAGTCCGCTTGTGTGTTTAAGGCCCCTGCTATGTGCTCTGCCTTGAGTGACAAGATTGGCCTCGGCCCACTTGAACAACCGGGCCGTCTCCAGCATTAGAAGTTTGGAGTGGGTACCCTCCTCTGTTTACGTGGGCCTTGGTTGTGATATTGTCTGTCAAGACCAGAACGTGGTGTGATTGGAAAAGGGGTAGAAAACTGTGTAACACCAGATGAACTGCTCGCAGCTCCAACAGGTTGATGCTTTGTCATTGTTCGGAAATAGTCCAAATTCCCTGTGCAGTGTGGGATTGGAAGTGAGCTCCCCATACTACCAGGCTGGCATCAGTTGTGATTGTTGCCCTGCAAGGTTCCTTGAAAGGACACCCCTTGTTTATCGTGTTTTCCGACCACCAGCGGAGCGATCGGAGAACATTGTGCGGTACCTTTATCCGGACATTGGAAGTGGCTCTTCCGGATTGCTGGAAAGGTAGCAGGAACTATTCCAGATCTCTAGAATGGAATCAAGCCCAAGGCACAATGGAAATGCAAGAAATCAGTTTCCCTAACAGTTGAGACAGAACTGCCAGGGAAACCCTCTTTAAGGCTCTGATCTCTTTGGCCAAAGACTGGATACTATTCAACCTGTCCTGAGAGAGAAAAACTTTGCCCTCCACGGTATCTATCACTGCCCCTAAATGAACTAACCTAGCTGAAGGGATCAATTGGCTTTTATCCCAATTTATGGAAAAGCCGTGACCTTGAAGGGTCTCCAGAGTAATCTTGGTATCCAAATTTGCTTGATGTCTGGAAGATGACAAAATTAAAATATCATCCAGATAACATTGTAAACGAATAGATTTGATCCTGAGGGAGGCAGCCAAAGCCGCTAGGACCTGGGTAAAAGTCCTAGGAGCTGAAGCCAGACTGAATGATAGGGCGATATATTCGTAGTGCCAATCACAGTAGCAAAATCTAAGGTATTTGTAGTGAGCAGGTCTAATTGGTATATGTAGATAAGCCTCTGTCAGATCTATAGAGGTCTGGACATCATTCTCTCTGATGCTGAGCAGAATGGACTGGAGAGTAGTCATTTTGAATTTTCGATAAACCAATGATCTGTTCAGATGTTTGAGGTCCAGAATTGCCCTCCAGCCCCCCAAACTCTTTGGGACCACAAACAATAGAGAGTAACAGCCTTGACCCCGTTGTTCAGATGGGACCTCTCTAATGGCCCGAATATGCAGAAGATGATTGATAGCCTCCTGCATCAACGCTCTCTTAATGGGGTCCGTGGACCTAGGGCTCCTAATGAAAAGTTCGGAGGGGAGGATTGAAACTCTAGTGCCAAACCAAACCTAACAGAGTCCCTGACCCACGCATCAGAGGTGGAGCTGTCCCATTGATCAGCAAACAATTTTAGCCGCCCTCCAATGGGGGCTGCTGTCAAGGACTCACTTGGGGCGACAAAAAAATCGGCCTCCAGTACCTCTGGGGTTTCTTCTGTTTTGGCCTCCCCGCTGACTTCTGTCAGAAGATTCCGACCTATCCTGTCTAAAACTGGGCCTGTAGCCTGATGTTCTTTGCAATCTGGGAACGTATGGGCCTTGATAGTAGGTCCAAAAGGAACCCCTTCAAAACGACTGGGGCGTTGTTTTCAGACCTCTGAAAAAGAGGGGGAAGCACTTTTTTCTTGTTTCTATTCTCAATAAGCAGGGGCTCCAAGACACTGCCAAATAATTTATCCCCCGATATTGGGGCTGATGCCAGCTTGCATTTATGCTTGGTATCCACCTGCCAATGTCTGAGCCACAGCAGTCTCCGTGCTGATACGTGAGATACTATGGCTCTAGACGAGAATTTGACTACATTAAATGTGGCATCAGCGGAGAATTCTGCCGCTGCAATAATCTTAGCAATGTCCTGGTGGGCTCTGACATTTGGTGCCGGCAATATATCCCTCAAGTGGAAGAGCCATCGTAGGGAGGACTGTGTAAAAAAAGGACGCAGCTGTAGCTGCCCTAATGGCCCAGGTGTCAGAAACATGCGCTCTACGGAGTGCCAACTCTGCTCTCTTTTCCTCCGGTCTCAGGACTTCCTCGGCCTCGTTGGGAAAGGTTGAAGAAGAGGCCAGTGCCACAATGGGCTCATCCACCTCTGGCGTTTTGAGAAAATTTGAAAACTCTGGTGCCAAATTATAATATCATTTATTGTACCCTGTTGGGGCTGGGTAGGATGCTGCTGATGCCCATTGATTTTGTACTAATTCAGCAAACATACAAGAGACAGGAATAGTTTCTGCCTCATTAGCCGGTTGTGAGAATATTAGATCCTCGGATTCGTCCTGAGACCCTGTTGACAATGGATGAGGGCTTGATGTGCCTAGTTTAGCGGTGTTCTTTGCTTTGAACAGTAAAGATTTAAAGAGGTGCGGACGAAAAAGGCCAGAAAAGGTAGGTTGGTCCAGAATGAGACCTTCATCATCTGACATTCCTCATTCTAGTGGGTCAGCGTCCATCAGTCCATCTGATGGATCGACCCCACCTCTATGGGAACATCCTTGTCATCTAATTCCACCTTCTCCCGAAGACCCTGGACTGGTATGTCAGGGATATTGGGGAATACCTGAGTTTGATGATGTCCCATATGTGCAAAGGATCGAGCAGACAGGGATCCCGCTTCCGAAGTAGCCGAAAAGTGTCTGGTCCGGATGGATTGCTGAACTCCAGCCGCAATGCCCTTTTGTATGGCCATCTCCATCCATTGCCTCATTTCGATGGGAATAGTCTCAGGTAATCCCTCCTCCTGTCTTAAACCGGCGGCCGTAGGGGTGAAGGTTGCCTCTGGGATTTGCTGGGCAGTGCTCATTGGAGGAGATATGCCTATGGGAGGCTGTCCAGAAATAGCCTGCCTGGGCTGGATGGATAAGTCCAAGGGCCCCAACAATGTACTTGGGTCCTGATCCGATTGTTGTGTCAAAGCCATCTTGTCCACCTCCCTGGCCTGTTTCTGCCACTGCCTTTCCAAGGCTTGGTGCCATCAATGGGGATCCTTATCCGCCGCCTTAGAGGCCTTTTTGAGGCCCACTGACTTATCTCATGACTTATTTGTCTTGGAGCGGAAGACGTTGGCACCTTCCATTGTGGAGGACTGAATCTCGTGTCTCTAACTTTATTATTATTATTATTATTATTATTATTATTATTATTATTATTATTATTATTATTATTATTATTATTATTATTATTATTATTAATTATTATTATTAATTATTATTATCATTAGTACTTAGGGTTAGGGGCCTACCCCTGTGGTTGAAAGTAGAGTGCTTCTCTAGGAGTGTAAGTCTCTATATATATCTCTATACAAACACACATATATATACATATGCCTATATCTATATGTAAGCCCGTATATATAGGAAACAGTAAGGGTCCCCAGCAAGGGAAACCCCCCAAGCGCTCCAAGCAAGAAATATTCAGGATCCCTGGTCCCCAACAAGGGAAACCAGCTATACAGGTCCTGGATGGATCCTTTCCTGTCAAAAACGTCCCGCTGTTTGAAATGGCACTTGAGGCTTCGCTCCAATGTAACAATCCAAAAGCAATTGCAAGGGGGGGGGGAATCCTGTCTAAGGACTAGCCTGCTTATCTAACGCCAGCAGGCTAAGAGAGAAATAATCCCAGGAAAGTGGAGTGGGAAAGTACTTGCCCCGGTCCCCAAGAAGGGAAACCAGTGGGGAATGGCGCCTGTAATATTTAGGCGTGAACTTGAAGCCAGCCGTTTAAAAAGGCGGGAAGGCAGAATCTCCTATGTTAAATGCCTAAGCAGTTTAATGAGCCGCTGCTGCTGACTCTCCAAAATGTCAGACAAATGATCCTGTAAGGAGAAGTGAGCCGCGGCTGCTAGCGTTCCGTGAAGATCGCAAAGATAAGATGATTGAGGAATTAGATAGGCTAATTGCCTGAAGTGGCCATCTCAGACTGCCTGCGAAGTGGCAGGCTCCACCAGGCACAAAGAGCTGCTCTCAACTGATCGGGGGGATAACCTAATAGAGCCACAAGCCTTGAAATCGCCAGATTAATAGGGGGGGAAATTTGCAAGCCGAATTAACCCAAGAGCAAACCTGAATCTTGACTAGCTGAATCAGAAACCGTTCCAGTCAGGGAGTGCACAACCTCTTACCACGAAGGCTGAGCTAAAACTGGGGGATGGCGAGGAGGTGTCCCGTGGAGGAGGAGGAGCGTCCCAGTGTTTTAAGCCCAGCCTTTCCAGAAGAGACTGAAGCACCTCCCACTTCTTGATGCTCTGAACAGCTCGTGGGATAATAAACGTTTTTATGCAATCACTTCATAAAATATTACCATGGTTTCCTGCGGCTTTCCAGAAGATCAGGAAGCTGGGTTACTACCTCCATCCCCTCAAATAATGCTCATCCTAATACAAACAAATTTAAGGTACTGCAAACTAGTTCTACATCTTAATTTATAAAATTTCAATCCATCTTTGCAATCAGATGCATAGTAGAAAAGAACCAGATGGATGAAGAATTTACAGATTTTTCTATCATCTAATTCAGTCACCAAGACAATACACTTCAGTTTTAGTGTAATACAATAATCTCATGCAGAATTCCCCAACCTCTCTGGCTTTGTGGACTGGCAAGGGGGAGGAGAGGGGGATGTTTAGGGTTAAAGCAAATGGAGAGTACTTGCATGTGCTTGCCCACTGCTCCACACAAGTGGGGATGCCCGTGCATGGGATCGCCAGGTTGCAAACAGCTCAGAGGTTGGGGATCCCTGATCTAATACATGGAAATTAATCATTTTAAGTGTTGCCTTGAAACTCAGGCACTCTGAACTTCCATGGAGATGAAGACCTATTCCCTAATTATGGGAGAACACACTTTTACCTTTTTGCAAAGTGGCTTTTTTTGCATACCTGAAAATATGAATCACCAAGTCATTCAAGCAAAAAAAAAAAAAAAAACATTAAGAGGGGTAGTCTTTATATAGTGTACAGAAACAAATGATATATTCAGTATGTGATATATCAGAAAGTGATCAGACATTAATTACAAATGGTCCTTGGCTTATGACCACAATTGGGTCCAAAATTTCTGTTCGTGAAACAGTTACGTTTTGCCCCATTTTACAACTTTCCTTGCCATAGTTATTAACTGAATCACTGCAGTTATTAAATTATAACAGGGTTGTTAATGAATCTGGCTTCCCCATTGACTTTGCTTGTCAGAAGGTTGCAAAAGTTGATCACATGACCTCGGGACACTGCAACTGTCATAAATACATGCCAACTACCAAGCACTGGAATTGGTAACTCTGAATTCTGATCATGTGACCATGGGGATGCTGCAAGTGTGAAAAATGGTCATAAGTCACTTTTTTCAGTACCATTGTAACAAATTCCTTGCTGGGACTTCAGCAGAGTTTTAAGACAATGAATGCAGTAAGTCCACAACAATCCAAAAGGTAATCTAGTACCTTCAATGTTACGTCAAGGCCTTGGCACCATTCTTTTAAGTGCTGTTATGGCTATTTGCCCTGTGTAGGTCTGCATTTTAACAACCCAAACTGCTTCATAATTAATTAAATTAATGCAAGTATTTCAAAAACATCACTTGCATATTTGGGCAATTAATGTCCTCTAAAAATAATTGGGCATTGGAATATTCTTACTTAATAGTAAAATCAAAGGCAATAATGTGATACCAACCAATCAGTACTTAAACCACAGGAAAAAGATATTCCTTACCTTCATGTAGTCTTAACAATTTTATTTTACAGGCAAGTCAGTGAAAATATTAAGAGTTCTGTCTTTCGTAATACAACAAGCATGAAAAACAAAACAGTCCCTCTTAAACAGAGTTAACCACAAAGGAAGACCCATCTGAAAAATGCCTGATGTTAAAAAGTTTAGACTATCTAGAGCAGGGGTGTCAAACTCACATCCCATAGTGGCATCTATTGGGATTTTTTCCACTTTCGCTAAATCAGGTGTGAACATAGACAAAACGTGATGCATACGGCCCACGGGCCAGGAGTTTGACAGCCCTGATCTAGAGTACTGCTCTCCCTTTACAAACTTGTCAGGTAAAAGAATGGGCGTTGGTTCTTACCTGATACGCCCCTTCTCGGCGAGCCGCGAGGAGCATCCAGAGACTGGGATGTGCTTCTGAGTCCTCTTCTTGCAGGCTGAGCTTTAGATGAGGAAACGCTCCGCCCCCCTCACGTGGCATCGCGCAACGTCTCCCCAGTTTTTTGCGATAACGAGAAGAGAGGTTATTAATTCCTTCTAATCAACTATTGGCTCCTTGGCTGAAACAAGAGTCCCCACCAGACGGAGAAACTAGGGTGGGGCTGGATGCTCCTCGCGGCTCGCCGAGAAGGGGCGTATCAGGTAAGAACCAACACCCATTCTCCCTCGAGCCGCTCGGAGCATCCAGAGACTGGGACATACCAAAGCTTGGCTGTCCTACGGGTGGGACTCCGTCTGGCCCGAAGGCCCCTCCGGATCACTGATGACCCTCTGTAAGACCCGTCGGCCAAAAGAGGCCTCCGCTGAGGCGTACGTATCTATTTTGTAATGTCTGATAAACGGGGACGGAGAGGCCCAGGTGGCTGCCCGACAAATATCAGCGATGGGGGCTTGCGTGGCCCAGGCCGCCGAGGTGGCTGCACTCCTGGTGGAATGGGCGGTTATTCCACCAGGCGCGGGCAGAGAATGGGAAAGGTAGCACCTGGCAATAGTCGCCCTGATCCAGCGACTGATGGTGGAAGGAGAAACCTTGAGCCCCAGTGTCCTGGGTTGAAAGGATAGGAAGAGGGATTCCGACTTTCGCAGGGATTGAGTGCGCTTAATATATATACGCAAGGCCCTTCTAACATCTAGGGTGTGCCAGAGGACCTCCCTGTCCCTGGAGGGCCTAGGGCAAAAATTTGGTAGAACCAGTTCCTGTGACCTATGGAAGGGAGAGTTAACTTTGGGTAGGAAGGTGGGGTCGGGACGAAGGACCACCCGGTCTGCGTGGAACATGCATAGATCGCTCCTGACTGACAGAGCTGCTAATTCCGAAACTCGACGAGCAGAAGTAATAGCTACTAGAAAAACTACCTTAAAGGTGAGAAACTGAAGGGATGAATCCCTCAAAGGCTCAAACGGAGGACGTGTAAGAGAAACGAGGACCTTGTTGAGGTCCCACGTGGGGAATCTGTGAACAATGGGAGGGCACAGGTTGGTGGCGCCCCTAAGGAAAGATCTAACCCGGGGGTGATGAGAAAGGGAACCATAGTTATCACAGGAGACCACGGTTGAGAGGGCAGAAACTTGTCGTCTCAGGGTGTTAGGTGCAAGCCCCTTGCGAAGGCCTTCCTGAAGAAATTCCAGGATCTGTGCCACAGAGGGAGAGAGGGGGTCAACCTGGGACCCACTACACCACTTGCAGAACCCCTTCCAAGTGGCATCATAAATTCGTGTAGTGGAGGGTCGCCTGGCAGCCAAAATAGTGTCGATGACTTGACTTGAGAGTTTCTCACTAGTCAGACGGATCCGCTCAACCTCCAGACGGCTAACTGGAGCCATTGAGGCTCCGGATGCAGAAGGGGCCCCTGAGAGAGGGAGACCCTGTCCGGGGGGATCCGCCATGGGGGCGCTACCGATAAATTGCGGAGGTCCGCAAACCACGGTCGCCTGGGCCAATAGGGAGCCACCAGGAGAAGGTCTGCCCTCTCCTGAATGAGTTTCTGTATGACTCTGGGAACTAACGGGAGCGGAGGGAAGGCATATAGGAGCCCTGGGGGCCATGGGCAGCGCAGAGCGTTGTGATTCTCCGACCCGTGAGACGGGTACCGGGAGAAAAACCGTGGAAGCTGTGTGTTGGACGGGGAAGCGAAGAGATCCACCACTGGTAGGCCGAATATTCTGGACGCTTCCTCGAATAGGGATGGATGGAGACGCCATTCTGCTTGGTCCACCGTGGCCCTGCTCAGCCAGTCCGCCTGAGTATTGTCTATTCCGGAGATGTGTTCGGCTTTTAGTGATAGGAGGTTGGATTCTGCCCAGCGGCAAAGGCACTCGGCTTCCCTCATTAGCTGGATGGACTGGGTGCCCCCTTGCCTGTTGATATGGGCCTTGGCCGTGACGTTGTCTGTGAGAACGAGAACGTGATGTCTGCGGACCTGAGGGAAGCTGCGCAGGGCCAGGTGGACGGCGTGAAGCTCTAGCCAGTTGATGCTGCATCTTTGCTCGATCGGCGACCATTTGCCCTGTGTCGAGAGCGAGTTGACATGAGCGCCCCAACCGGATAGGCTTGCGTCCGTAGTGACGGTGAGTCGTTGAGGTTCCGCGAAGAGGTGGCCCCTGTTGATGGCGGGATTGGTCCACCAGAGAAGAGACGTGAGGACCTTTGGAGGGACCTTGACTCTGGCCTTCGAGTTGCTTCTTCCGGATCTTTGGAACGGGAGCAGGAACCACTGAAGGGATCTGCTGTGTAAACGGGCCCAGGGAATAATAGAGATGCATGACACCATTTTGCCCAACAATTTAGAGAGGTCAAGTAAGGCCACCCTCCTTGAACGCCTAATCTGTTTGACCAGGGCTTGAATGCTAAGGAACCTCTCCGGAGAGAGGAAAACTCTTTCTGAAACCGAATCAATTATGGCACCCAAGTGGTTGATTCGGGTGGATGGGGTAAGTTGGCTCTTTTGCCAATTGACTAGAAACCCGTGTGCCCGTAAGGCAGAGACGGTGACTCTGGTATCCCTGACTGCCTGGGACTTGGACGGGGATAGAATAAGGATATCGTCCAAGTAGCAGTGGAGGTGGACGGGAACGCTCCTGAGATGAGCCGCCAGGGCCGCAAGGACCTTGGTGAAGGTCCTGGGGGCCGAGGCCAGTCCAAAGGGTAGGGCCACATATTGATAGTGAAGGCTATTATAACAGAACCTGAGGAATTTGTGGTGAGAGGGCCTGATTGGAATATGGAGGTATGCCTCCGAAAGATCTATGGAAGATAACCAGTCTCCCCGCCTGGTGCCTAAGAGAATTGATTGCAAGGTGTGCATTTTGAATTTGCGCTGGATAAGGTGACGGTTGAGCCGTTTCAAGTCTAGGATGGCTCTCCAGCCCCCAGAGTGTTTGGGCACCACAAAGAGATGGGAGTAAAATCCCTTTCCTCTCTGAGCCGGAGGGACAGGTTGAATGGCCTGGATGTCAAGCAGATGATGGATGGCTGCATCCATTAGTGCACGTTTGGTGGGATCCCTTGAGGTGGGGGATAGGATGAAACAATCAGGGGGGTGGACTTGAACTCCAGGGTGAGACCAAACCTGATTGTGTCCCTAACCCATGCATCGGATGTGGATATGTCCCATTGGGAGGCGAAGTGGCTGAGGCGGCCGCCAATGGGGAGGGAGGAAGAGGCTCTACCTGGATCTGCGGTAGGGCCTTCCTCCCGATCCCCAAAAGGGTCTCTTATAGCTGCCACCGCGTCTGGTTCTGTCACCCGAGTCCGTGCGATCCTGGGATCGGAAGGAAGGGGGTCTGGGGTATCTGGGCGGGAAGGGGGGTTGGTAGAAGGGGCGGGGGAAGCTCCTCCGAAAGGGCTGAGAGCCCCTCGTCTCCGATCTTCGAAAAAGGGAGGGCAGATACTTTCTCTTACTGCGGCCCTCGACCAGCAGGGGTTCCAAAGCCGGGCCAAACAGTTTATCTCCCTTAATGGGAGCAGTGGCCAGCTTGACCTTATTCTTTACATCCGCCTGCCAGTGTTTGAGCCATAGCAGGCGGCGAGCCGTGACGTGCGACGTGATGGCCCTGGAAGAGAATTTTACCGACTGGTAAGTGGCGTCAGCAGAGAACTCGGCTGCAGCCACTAACTTCGCTATGTCCTGGTGTGCTCTCAGATTGGAAGCGGGGACGTGTTCCTTGAGCTGACGTAGCCAGCGGATAGAGGACCTTGTGAAAAATGAAGCGGCCGTAGCTGATTTAATGGCCCAGGCGTCAGATAGGTGGGCCCTGCGCAGCGCCAGCTCCGCCCGCTTGTCCTCAGGTTTCAAGGCCTCTAAGGCCTCACTAGGGGTAGAGGAGGAAGCCAGACCCACAATGGGGTCATCAACCTCCGGAATGTTCAGAAGGCTAGACAGTGCCGAATCGAGATTAAAGAATCTCTTGTCTTGGCTAGAGGGTGTAGGAGGGGTCCCTGTGGAGGTAAGTTGTTTCGCTACCAGATCTACGAAGATGGGAGGGGATGGGATGACCTCAGCTTCCACCACTGGTTGGGTGAAAATGGAGTCTTCTGGGCCCTCTGGGACGGGGGGGAAGTCAGTAGGGGACTGGGGAAGAAGGCCAGAGACATTCTTGGCCTTAAGGAGGAGGGACTTGAACATATGCGGCTTGAACAGCCCCCCAAAAGTGGGTTGGTTGGGGGAAGTGCCCTCGTCCTCCGACATCTCCCCCTCCATGATGTCAGCCTCTAAGAGGGGTTCACTGTAGCGGGAGGATCCCATCCGGGAGTCCTCTTCCTCTTCCCTGAAATCCCCAAAGTCCCCTTCCTCCTCCACCTGGGCCCCAACCGAAGGAGGGCTGTCCCTCTGAGAGAGTACCTGATCAACCGGGGGGACCGGTTGTGGAAGGGATCTGATGGATAAAGAGTCGTGCTCGGAGGCTCGTGGAGAGAAGCCTGATCTGGTCATGTGTTGTAGTCCCTCTGCAATGCCCTGGCGGATGGCTGATTCCATCCAAGCCCTGATGTGAGCTGGAACCTCGGAGGTAGAGGGTTCATCCTGGCGCAGACCAGCAGCCGTGGGTGTAAAAGTGGCTTCGGGGGTCCGTCTAATCGGAGGTCCAGGGGTCGGAAGACCCTGAAGCGAACTGCGCCTAGGTAGGGAAGAAGGGTCTGGGGGGAGAGGTTGAGTAGAGGTAGGGGGGGTTGGAGGAGGAAGTATTGACGGCTCCGAGCGGGACTCCCTTGAACGCCTGTCAAACTCTTTTTCCAACGCTTTGTGGCGCCTTAAGGCGTCACGTTGGGAGGCCTTGGAAGGTTCCTTGTCCTGTCTAGAGCCCTTAGGTTCCTTGTCCTGCCTGCGCAAGTAGTGGGACTTTGCCTTAGCCTTCAAAGAAGGACGTTTAGAGGGATTGTCGTCTGCCATGTTAGATAATAAATACTAGCAAGGGCGGTTGGCTCGCCCAGATCAGGCCTGGATGAGGCCGGGTGAGGATGAAGCTGGCCCGCTCCCCCTTTTGGAATTTGCTATGTACAGAGATAACAGACAGTAAGGTATCTATGTAATATAGTATGTACAGAAATATATATACTCTAATTTGTAATTCTTCTTTTCCTTTTATTTATTTTTATTTTTATTTTTTTTATTTTTTATACCAGATGTATATACAGGTTCTCTGTATATATTTATATATCTACAAGAAATATTGATGTACAAATTTTTTTTTTATTCTTTTGTATTTTGTATTAAATATATATATATATATTTATATTTATATTTATATTTATATTTATATTTATATATAAACAGTAACCGTAACAGGGAGAACTATAGGTGTATCTCAGTATAGGCTGGATCAGTCAAATAAACGCCTGAGGCCTAGAGTTGAAGAGAGGGCCTCTGGCAGCAGGCCTCCAGACAAGAAAAAGAAAACCGGAGGGGGGGGGGCTGCAGCTTCGCCCCAAAAAGGGCTGCGGGAGGCCAACAAGCAATAAAAAGAGCGAGCCAGGCAGATCAATATGGGCAGCTAAGCTTTGACCCAAGGCCTGGAGCTCCAATTCACCGCAGCTATAAATTATATAGAAGTCGAAAATGGCGCCCGACCACGATGCGGAGCCAAAATGGCGGCCGCGAGCTGAACTGTCGGGACGCCTTTGGGACGGAAAAGGAGGGCTTGGCTGGTCAGCTCAGCGCGCCTAGGGCCCTAGGGGCGATGACCCTCCCGGTCGGCGTTTAGGGTGGGGGGGAATCCAGCAATAATCGAAAAAGCGTGCCACGAGGCAACGCGGAGGCAGCGACGATCTGATAAGGGTGGGGGGTCACGCTAACAGTGCTGCGAGCCCGCAGCTTCGCCCCAGGGACGGGGAAAAAATTCCCTTGAGTCCAGACCCTTTGCGCAGGAGGAGGAAGGAAAAGCAAACCTTATAAAGAAGAGAGGGTTGGAATTGGAAAGAATTCTGTGTATCAGCCAAGGAGCTCTCTGAAACACAGCCTGACTCTTCGAGGCTGAGCAAAAGACTGGGGAGACGCTGCGCGATGCCACGTGAGGGGGGCGGAGTGTTTCCTCATCTAAAGCTCAGCCTGCAAGAAGAGGACTCAGAAGCACATCCCAGTCTCTGGATGCTCCGAGCGGCTCGAGGGAGAAAGGCATGCTTTGAAAACAATTTATCAATAGTTGTTTTAATGCACAGATTTTCTGAACATCAAATACATTTCCCTCCCATTTCAATTACAGGTAGTCTTTGACTTCCAACCATTTGTTTAATAATAGTTCAAAGTTACAATGGCCTTGGAAAAAATTACAATCCATCCTCAAGGCTATGACTGTAACACCATCTTGTGGTCACATGATTGCAATTTTGGCACTTGGCAATCAGCTCACATTTAGGATGATGGCAGTCTTGCAGTCATGGGATTGTGACCTGCATCTTTCCTAGCCAGCTTCTGACAAGAAAAATCAATTTAGGAAGCAGGCTTTGATTAATGAGGGATCCTTGGTATTCTCTGAGCTTGGTTGATTTCTTATAGACGGTTCATTGCCCAAACTAGATAATATCATCACTAGCACTGAATATGTTATCTAGTTTGGGTAATGAAACATCTGTAAAACCAAAACCAAAAAACCCCAAGCTTAGAGAGTACCAAGGGCCCTTCATTTCAACCCTGAGATAATATTATCCTTTTATTTGCTTAATAACCAAATGATTTAAAGACCAGTGATTTGCTTAATGACCATGGTGATTTGCAAAACAACCATAGTACAAATGGTCATAAAATTGGGTCAGGTCACCTGATAATACAATGTTTGCATGATTTAATGAGCAAAATTCCAGTGTGTTGTGGTCATAAGTTGATTATTACCTCTATCCTTCCTAATCCCTGCAATTCAAAGTCAACTTTCCCCAAGTACTAGTAAACAAGAAATAAGATTCAGGCTATCCTTAACTTAAATCAATCTACCCAAAAGCAAATTTGCAATATCTTCTCTCAATAGGGAATCTGTAATGTAACATAAGGCTCACCTCTATCAGAATCTGCACTAGGCAAAATTCATTAACTAATCCTTTTATTTCCATATATTCATCTGGTTAACAAGAAAGTGATGCATTGGAAGAGCTGGCAATGATAAGTAAAGTTTGGTAGGTTTTTTTTTTATGTAGCCAGGCTAACTCTCAATTTTATGTGGTTTGCACTCTGTCCATGTACAGACACTCAGTGAAATCTTAGAGTTTGATGTGTGTGATCATATTACAACAATCCTCTATAATATGTTTTCAGCCTCCATCAATTTCCTGTGGAAGCACTATATTGTATAGGCTCTGTCTTCCTCCTCCTGCTCCTTTGACCTTCAATCAATGAAACAAGCAAAGGCAGACTCAAGGAGTGAGATTTTAAGTCTGGGTGAGGGTAAGATAAATAGGAAGAAAAAAATAATCACACTTCAAACAATGAGGAATAAATGGCAGACAATTAACACAAACCTCTCAATTTCTTTCTAATATATATTACCTTACACAAACCATGCTGCACAAAATATACACAAGATGTCACAGAATCTGTATTCATCACAAAGACATGCAGCTTTTAAAGGGACACATATAATTTCCAGCCTTTTTCTCTGCAACTCAACAGTTTCTCAACCTAGCATTTTGTTTTATGCACAGAAAATAAACTGGTGCCTTAATGCTGACAATTTAACAAAAACACCTCCCTGTTATCTTGCATGCAGTCTATCAAAACCCTACAGAGATACAGGAATTATTCCTCCTTACTTCTCAGCTGGGAGAAAGAAATGGTACACGTGGAATCCAATCAAATCATTTGACAGGAAGACAGATTAGCAAAAATACTGTTCTATTACTTATTATTAAATAAAACAAAGCTGCTTATTCTGATTGTTATGGCATGGTAGTAGTTATTTGTCTGATATTAGCTTTGATGGTTTTAAATTACAGCTTTGCAATGATTGCTCTAATTGCAAATGTCAGTGGCAAATTAATTCTCAGAAATCTACTATAGCTTTAAAAAATATTTTTTTTAGTACTAAGCAATGCATGCTTCAAAGTTCTTTCAATGCCTAGTGTCAAATGCATCATGAGTTTCATCAGAGTTCTGAACAATGGTATTTCTTTGAATATTCTTAATAGGGTTAATTTTGCTTCTTGGTCAAATTACAAGATTTCAAGACAGTGTTACAATCAGCTGAACTACAGGGATAAAGTTGTGCCCAACAATACCAAGGCCCCAATTTTATCTTCTCACACATACAGAAAAAAAATATATCAAAAATTTCAGTTGACAACAATTATTCCCCACTCTAAAATATAAGTTGAGGGTAATAGACAGCATTTTTAAAATGTGTTATCTTAATCTAATTTGTTCAGATATATAAATTTGTATATGGAAGGGTGCCTTCACGACTACATTTTCAAATTAAAGTTGATCTACCAGATATGGAAGAACCTCTTAATAGTGCCCCATTTTCAGGAGGAGAGCTGAGGCTCAGAGGCACTGTTTTTCCATGATGACCTCAATCCTCATGAATACAATCCACGCCATAGAGGTGAGACTGGCTCCATCAATAATAGCTTTCAGAAACTTGTTAAATCAAGTTATTCTGGAGGGATAGGGGATGATCTGTGACATCATAGGGTAATATGCTTTCTGACTTTAATTTAACTTAATTTTAATTCCAGATTTTATTGTTGCACTTTGTCATGAATCATCAAGAGTTATGAAATGTGGCAGGAGAAGCCTGTCCATCCTGTATGTTCAAGTGGTGAATCAAGAGATTCTATCAAAAAATCAGAAGAAAGCATTTTAAAGCAACTGTTTCAAACAGCCTTCAACCATTTGTTTCTTGCTTTTACATGAGAACATAACTTATCCTCTTGCCTGAATTTGAAAGTGATGAAACTACAAAAGCTTAGAAGCTCAGTTCAAACCATAAGATCTCCATCCTCCTAGTTTCAACCAAAGAAGCAACTATATATGATTGCATGCTAGGTGAGCGGATTTCCCAGAAAATTTGTTCACTGCATAAATTATTCCCCTTTCTCCTATTCTACAGATGAAAATAGATTTCTGAGTACAAAAGACACATGGGTAAGATTGCAATGAAAAAAAGGTATAGCCTTGCCAGCAAGCATTGTTTACCACTATTTATGACAGCCACAACATGTAGATTTCCAATGATTATTCAGAGTAGAATCCCACATAGGAACACACACACTTCGACTTTATGCAGAGTTGAGCGGCTAGCAAGTAATCTCAGGCATAGGGATCTGGCCTTGTTTCAAAAATTTATCCTATAAATCACCAATAAATTTAAGCATAATGCACAATTGGAAATTTTTTACATTTTATTGTTCCTCACAGGTCTTAATGACTTCAAAGGTGAAATCTATAAAATTAGAAATATGTCCTCTAAACAAACATTGCTTTCATCCAATAAGTAAGCTGCTTTAATCAGTAACCATTGGTTCTCTGGAAAATGTTGGCCATTTGTTTACTCTCTGTATGAGTTGTAATTTGAAGGTTGAACTATTAAGCTTTAAATCAATCTATCCAAAAGCTCTAACTACAGTTCCTCTATCCAGCAATGCTATCTGGAAGTTTTCTGATTATTTATCAGCTAATATATTTGAAAATAGAGTTTGGTGTGATTAAGCAGCTGGCCTAGAATCACAGAGACTATGAGTTTTAGTCCCCACCTTAGGTATGAAAGCTAGCTTGGTAATTTAGGGCCAACTATCAGCCCAACTCACCTCATAGGATTGCTGCTATGTGCTATGGGAACAAAGGAACAAGGCATATTAGGTGTGTTTGCCACCTTGAGTTACTTATAAAGCAATAAAGGCAAGATAAAAATCTAATTAAAATAAGAATTGATGGCATTCTAGATATTGTGCAGCCAAATTTGTAGTTCATAACTTTTTATTTTTCATTCTGAGGCAATCTACTATGAAAAATGTTTAGGAAACAATGGACACAGACCAGGAAGATGTATATAAATGATTTCTGAAACCAATTTTACCCATGTCTTCTACTTCATATCTCATCTATGTTATTCTATTGTACTTTATTTGTACAGTAAATTTTAATGTGAACAATAAACAATTAGCTTTCATAAAAAAAGTAGAATAGGCTTATAAGCATTGAGCCTATTTGAAATTCCTCAATATAATTCAATTATGTTATAGTCTATGCTCATAATACCTTAGAATAGAATCCACAACCATTTATCAAACAAAGATTCAGTTCTGAGATCATGCCAAATTTTTAAGCTTCTAAAAATACAACAGGTTTAGACCTGTTTTTGTTTTCTATTCTTTCAAAGTTCATGTTAATTGTTCACTAATATGTCCAATGCGTAAGAGGTTTTGCAAAAGGCTGCACAAAATGAGTGTACATGTGTGTGGGGGGCACACACATGGGGATTGTGTGCACATGTGGGGGAGCAAGGTGCATGCACGGGATGTGTGTGCATGGCACGGGCTCATGTAGAATAGAATTCTTTATTGGCCAAGTGTGGTTGGATAGACAAGGAATTTGTCTTGGTGCAAATACTCTCAGTATACATAAAAGAAAAGATACATTCGTCAAGAATCGTAAGGTATAACACTTAGTGAAAGTCATAGGGTACAATAAGCAATCAAATCATACTAGGAAACAGTCTATATAAATCGTAAGGATACAAGCGACAAAGTTACCGTCATAGTCACAAGTGAGAGGGGATGAGTGATAAGGAGAGATGAGAAGAGTAACAGTAATAGTAGTGCAGACTTTGTAATAGTTGAATAGTGTTGAGGGAATTATTTAGCAGAGTGATGGCTTTCGGGGGGGAAAACTGTTCTTGTGTCTAGTTCTGGTGTGCAGTGCTCTATAGCGTCCTTTTGAGGGTAGGAGTTGAAACAGTTTATGTCTGGGATTTGAGGGGTGTGTAAATATTTTCATAGCCCTCTTTTTGATTCACAAGTCCTCGGTTGAAGGCAGGTTGGTAGTAATTGTTTTTTCTGCAGTCCTAATTATCCTCTGAAGTCTGTCTGTCCTGTTGGGTTGCAGAACCAAACCAGACAGTTATAGAGGTGCAGATGATAGACTCAATAATTCCTCTGTAAAACTGGATCCTTGGGCAGTTTGAGCTTTCTGAGTTGGCGCAGAAAGAACGTTCTTTGTTGTGCTTTTTGATGATGTTTTTGATGTCAGGTGTCCATTTTAGGTCATGTGATATAGTAGAACCTAGAAATTTGAAAGTCTCTACTGTTGATACTGTGTTGTCTAGTATTGTAAGAGGTCGTAGTATGGGAGGGTTTCTTCTAAAGTCTACCACCATTTCTGGAGGGCGGAGCTGGCATCGCGACGATGCGGCATGCGATCTTGGAGGTCTGAGATCGCTGCCGATATCTTTGCTCCTGGACGGTCCTATCGGATCTAAACTGTCCCGAAGAGACAGTGAAAGTGAAGAGCGCATCCTGTCGATCCCAGGGATACTGCAAAGTCCCTGGTAGATCCAGAAGCTCTTCTTGCCAGCGGCAAAGAGGCAGCCATTAAAGCTGCTGAAGTTGGGACAGCTCCGAAACAGAAGAGAGCAGAAAGAGAGAGTGTGCCGGTTTGGTGAGAACTTTTTTTTTTTTTATTCTAAGATCTGAAAGGACACCCTAAGGAAAAGAAAGAATCTGTAAAAGTTTTGACAGAAGTGATTAAGCGGCGATTTTTAAAAACAGGAATGTCAAAGTAATGTTTTGTTTTGTTTTTCTCATTGCTGGATCTTCTATATATGATCTTGTATTTTGAAACTGGACTGGTTTTTTCGTTTATATCTATTTGTTTCTTCTCCTTTTTGATTTTGTAATATTTTAGGCTAGAGGCTCCTTTTAGTTATTTCATTTTTTAAAATATCTTTTTCTTTTTTTATTAATTCTTATTATATCCTGCTCGGAAAAAGAGGGGGAAAGTGAGAGCAAAGAAACTTTGTAACACTGCCAACTAGAGGCTTGAAAATATTCTATTTCCCTGTGACCAGACAAAGCTGAGAAAGAAAGAACTGAGACTCTTTTTCAAGGACATTGCTATTTGATAAGATAGAGGGAAGAGCATGGGAGAGTATTATTGTAGGTGCTCTTCTGGGTTTCTATCAACAGCTGGAGTCTGGTATTGAAACGTAGGGGGAAAAAAGGTGGTAAGTTTTTGGAGAAGAGAGTTATAATAAGAGCCTTGGATAATTAAACAAAGTGCAGTGTGCCCTTTTTACTTTTCCTAAGTTGTGCTATCCCTCCTCACCAGCTTTATTGTTTTTTTAAAAAAATCTTTTTTTTGTAATAACTATTTGGGTTTTTGGCTTTGTTGGAGCTTGTCTTTGTTTTTCTTTCTTTTTTCTTTTTTGGAAGTCCAATCTCTACGTTTGCTTTTTATTTTAAAGGGAAAGCCTTAAAAGCCTTTTTTTTTTCTTTCCTGGTATTTTTGTTTTTTCATCTACCTTTCTGGTTTATTATTATGCACTTTTTTCTATTTGAGACCTTTCAATTGGATTAAGGTGTTGAAGAACCTGAAGAATTTTTCCTTTTCCTTTTTTTTCTTTCTTTTTTTTCTTAAGTCTTTTTCTTTATCTAACTATTGATTGGATTAAGGTATACAAGAACCTGAAGAAATTTTGTCCTCCCTTTTTTTTTTAATTATTATTATTGGGCATATAGTTGTTCATATGGCATATGTTAGAGGCTTGATAATAGACTATACAAGGAAAAGGAATACTATGAAAAGGCTAGCCTCTAAGGCCCTAGAGGATGAGCATAAAAGACTTGAAAAAGAGCTACAGAAAATGCCACAGAAAAAGGACATCAAGCTAAAAATGGATATAATTAAACACAAAATGGGTCAAATAGAAAAAGAAGAATTAGCACAGAAAATTAGAGGTGCTAAACAGAACTACTTTGAAGACACAAACAAACCAGGTAGATGGTTAGCATACAAATTGAGAAAGGAGAAAGAAGGAAAATATTGCAATTAATAGATGACCAAGGCCAAGTTTGCCATGGTAGCAAAGAGAAGAAGGAAATCATTCGAGACTTCTATGGGAAATTATATATGCAAGAGAATATTGATGAGGAAAGAGTTAAGCAGTACTTACAGAATGCTAATTTACCTCAGATACCTAAAGAGACTGAAAAAATGTTAGAAAGCAATATAACGATAATGGAGTTAACTGAAGCATTCAAGAAGCAAAATAATGGAAAGGCACCAGGGCCAGATGGACTTCTGGCAGAATTTTACAAAACATTACAAGAATTGTTGAATCTTCCATTGCTAGAAGTTATGAATGAAGTTGTGTTAAAGAAGAAGATACCTAAATCATGGTCAGAAGCCTATATTACACTTATTCCAAAAGAGGAGGCCAACCCATTACAAATTAAGAACTATAGACCCATTTCTCTACTAAATGCAGATTATAAAATCTTTGCTTCAATATTGGCAGAAAGACTTAAAAAATACTTAAATAATTTTATTCATCCTGATCAAAATGGATTTCTGCCAAGGAGACAAATTAAAGACAATATGAGAGTAATCTTGGACACCTTGGAATACTACGAGGCACATCCTGAAAAATAAATGGCTCTGATATTTCTAGATGCACAGAAGGCATTTGATAATGTGAATTGGCGATTCGTTATTACTGTTGGAACAGATGGGTTTTGCTAGAAAATTTATTCAAGCAATAGAAGCTATATACTATAAGCAAACAGCAAAGGTAATGATAGAAGGAGAACTGACAGACTCTATTAATATAAGAAAAGGAACAAGATCAGGGTGCCCACTATCACCTTTGTTGTTTGTGTTAACTTTGGAAGTGTTAAACAGAAATATTAGAGATTAAAAGAATATAAAAGGAATGAAAATCAAAAAGGAAGAATTTAAGCTGCAACCATTTGTGGATGATCTGGTTTTCATCTTAGAAGACCCTTCAGAAACAGCATCAAAATTGATAGAAAAGATAGAGACATATGGAAAGGTGGCTGGTTTGAAAATAAATAAAGATAAGACAAAGATTTTGACAAAGAATATGCTATTAAGATAAAAGGAAGAACTGGCAGACCTATTGAAAATTCAGGTCACGAATAAGATCAAGTACTTGGGGATATATTTGACAGCAAGATGTAGTACATTAAAAGAGAATAATTATATTAAACTTAAACAGCAGATAGCGCTAGATTTGGCGAAATGGGAAAACTTACAACTGTCACTAATAGGGAGAATTTCAACAATCAAGATATTACCCAGAATTTTATATTTGTTTCAAACAATTCCAATTAAGCTTGGGAAAGACTACTTTGAAGATTTAAATAAAACTGTGTATATATGGCAAGGTAAGAAAGCGAGAATAAAGTTAAAACTTTTGCAAGATGCTAGAATTAGAGGAGGATTTGGTTTGCCTAATTGGGAGTTGTACTACCAAGTTACAAATCTGATGTGGGTTAAGGAATGGATAACACTAAGAAATACTAGATTGTTGACATTAGAAGGACATGATTTGTTGTTGGGGTGGCATGCTTTTTTATGGTACAAAGGAACTAAAACACAGGGGTATTTTAGAAGACATTATATACGGGAGTCTCTGTGGTTAAACTGGGAGAAGATTAAAAGACAATGTTATTTGAAAATTCCAGCCTGGTTATCGACTATTGAAGCATTTTCGTATCCTATAATATACAAAAAGGAACAAACAGTTAGATATGGTGAAATATTGAATGAAAAGGGTGAACTTAAATCTATACAAAAACTAGAGGAACAAGGTATAAAGATGAATTGGTTTTCATATGCGCAAATACATTCAAGGTATGATAAAGATTCTAAAACAGAAGGTTTCTATGATAAACTGACTGATTTAGATAAGATATTGACAGGTACTGATGAAAAGGTGATTAAAAAATTGTATGGATATTTATTAGAAATTAAACTAGAAGAAGAACAAGTTAAAGAAACTATGATTGCTTGGGGGGAGAATTTTGGATATGGGATTGATTTAGAGAAATGGCAAAAATTGTGGTCTCAAAATTATAAAATGACAATGTCAACAGCATATAAAGAAAATTTGTATAAGATGTTTTACAGGTGGCATTTTCCCCCGAATAGCAAGAATGTTCAAGAATAAATCCGAAAAATGTTGGAAATGTCATCAGACACCTGGCTCATGTGGTGGACTTGTGCGGATGCTAAAAAATACTGGACTAAAATCCACATGTGGTTGGAAAAAATGACAAAAAAGCATATAGACTTGAAACCAGAGATATTTTTATTGGGAATTTTACCTGAAATATATAGTAAAGACTTGAAATACCTGATTGTAAATGTATTAACAGCAGCTAGGATTGTATTTGCTAAAAACTGGAAAAATGAGAAAATACCACCACAGGAGGAAATCATTAAGAAAATATTGGAATGTGCTGAAATGAGTAGATTGACATTTGAAATTAGAGAACAACAGGATAAACAATTTTATAAAATTTGGGATCTTTTCTATCAATGGTTAGACAATAAAGTACAGTAATGAATTATGTAGATTTTTAGAAAATAATATACAAAGATGTACTTCTTTCTTATTATATCTACAAAATGATTTTATGATAGATTTGGGATGATAATATGAACTGTTGTAAAATAAATTAAGTAAATTATGGTTATCTTGTAAAACATGAATGAATAAAAGTATAGTCAAATGATTGTTTAATAATGATACTAAGGTATTTAATTTTTGATTGACAATATGAGATTATATGTAATGTAATTGTAATTGAAGACTACAAAATGGAAGCACAAAACAATCTGCAAACCAACCAGCACACTGTATGTACACCTATGGAAGATAGCTTGATGTTTTTTATGTTTTGTTTGTTTTTAAAAACCAATAAAATTTGGGGGGGGGGGAATCAAGTCTACCACCATTTCTACTGTTTTGAGTGTGTTCGGTTCCAGATTGTTCCAGTTACACCACGAGGCAAGTTGTATAACCTCCTGTTTCAATCACCGTTGTGTCATCAGCAAACTTCAGTATGCACTCATGCATGGGGGTCACGCCTGCATGCATGGGGCAGGGCGCTTACACATTACATTTTGAGGATGTGCGCGCATGTGCATGCTTTGGGCACTTAGTGCCAAAAAGGTTAGCCATCACTGACCTACAGCATTATCTTATTTTGTTCTACTAAAGACCAGACAAGGCATTAGCAAATAAAATACTTTATTACAGTCCTATCTCAAAACTTTTAGTAATTGTATTTATACCAGGAAGGGATGGTGCATAGAAGATAATAAGGGCATGTTGTTTTAAGAACTCTCTTCTTGGTTCATAAGCCTTCAGTTTTGTATTAGCATATTTTGGAGCTGTATATACTTTGAAAATGATTCAGAAAGTTTTGGCTGTCTTACAAGTAATGTAACTCTTTGTTATTCAGAAAGCAGGCCACTTTTAAAAAAAATACTTATAAACCCGAAAAAGATGTTAAGCTTTAAGGAGCCCATTTACAATGCATCCACAACTATTTTTCAGACTTGCTCAGAAACATTAAAAAAAAATCAGAGCTCTGTAATGAATGGCAGAGGAAGGCACTTACAAGAAATTGAAAGTCTATATAATGTTACTACTGCGACCCTGCTTGTTCCTTGTATTTAAGCAATCTAGACCTAAGCGATATGTGAATTTAGTATAATTTAACTTGTTCTGCACTATTTGTCACAACTTCTCTAATTATGCATTTGGACCTAGAGACTGGATGTGGGCTTGTAGACTATTTCTGCATTGAATCTTGTTCCGAAATTGTCAAAACTTCTGTCCCTTCAAGTGCTCACATCACTAAGTATCAGAGAAAGGCAACTTTTCTTTCCTAAAATGAAATTGATAGTCTCATTTATTTAAAATGTTAATACAACCCTAAATAGGAGTGTCTCTGTATATCATCCAGAGTCTGCAGAATGAACTGTTAACAATATTATGACATTCTACCATGCTTCTGAGTGTTTCTGAATGTACAATAGCCCACTTATTCTGCATTACCTCAAAATTACTACCATATGCTGAAACCCATAATACTGATAAATATGCGGCTTTATTTTAATTTGCTATGTTTTAGTTACAATTTTCAGAAAAACTTACCTATTTCAACAGCAGCACAATCATCTTAATTTGCATAAAAACCAATGCTAACCAAAGAGCATTTGAACTTAATTCTTTAAGAGGAACTAAGAACCTCACAGGGTACCACTATAGCTTGCATATAAGAGCATCCTAAGGCAAGGTACTAGGTAAAATTTTATAGAAGTTATAAACCAAATATACTAAAATGAAGTCTCTGTGTCTCAACAGTCTTCCACAATCTGCCTAGACAGAGGAACCAACCCTCAAGAACAGGGGTTTAAACTCACGGCTCTCGCAGGCTGTTTGCTGGCCCCACCCCCACTGCTCAAGAACTATGTCCAACATCCCCACTGCAAAAAAGGAATCAACAATGTCAAGGCCTTCTAATGCAAGTAACACCAAAAGGTAAAGAATAAAGGAAAACCAGTTGAGTCTGTTTAGATTATCAGTTTGATCTGATAAGACCTAAAGCTACAATATCATTTAATTCTTAACCAGTCTATAACAATATTTAGGCATTCATTCTGAATCAATAATCCTACATTTCTTGGTTAGCAATTAGTACCAATATGATCACTAAGACCATGCAGCATTTAAGATTTAATTCTCAAAAGAAAATTGGGAGTGTGGATTAGTGCCTAACTGCAACACATTAGTCTTTGGTGAGGAAATGAAACAGGTGCTAAATTCATGCTCCTATATATTTTGAAGCACTTTTTTGAGACTGAATGCAAAGTGCTGTACAACTCTTAACAGTTAATGATGTCAAATGATTTCAAACAGGCACATAAGGAAGTGGAAGCATATTATGGCACTGCAGCATCTGCACTGAATTAAAAATAAATAAATATTCCAAATAGCTCCCCAAGTTGTGCTGTGTCACACACAGCTGTAGACTAAAGCCTAAATATTTTATTTCTATTTAACTGAGTTCTCACAACTCCTACTAGCACCATGTTTCCCATGAATCACTTAAGAAAAAAGCAAGATTATACTATACTAAAAAGTTTGGAATTGAATAGTCTGGACTGCATGAAAAGAATGTTTCATAACATCTACAAGGATTGTAGAATAGTTTGAGGTCAAGATTAATATTGGTAGTATTTGGTAATAGTATTTATTTAATAAATAAAATAGTATTGATGCTTCAATAGTATTATCTAAATCCACCCTGACTTAGTGTCAAATAATGTTGTAGGTTTTTTTGTCATATGCCGTATATAGCATGCTCTATCATGCTTTATTTCCCCACAGAATTTTTAAAAATCACTAAGTCATAACTATATAAAAAGTAAAGCTCACAAGAAAATGTGTATAATGTGTATTGTAAGATAATTCAAACTTCTAAAATCTTCCAGACTTATTCCCCAAACAATTGAATGCTACCTAGCAGTTTTTAGGGGAGATGTATCTGAGGAAAACAAACATCTTGCGTAACTCAACTGCATCTCAACAGTAACAGGACAGTAACGGCTATTTGCTATGACCAACTTAAGACAATATAAAGCTACCTTTCTTATGTACAAGAACATATTTCATGACTAGGTATATAGTAGAACCAATAGGAGGCAAATTCTGTGATGACCTTATACTTCCCTAAAAAAACCCGGCAGTGTCTATGAGAATTCATTATTTTATAGTTTCTCCAAAATCATAATTGGGATCTGAAAGGACTTAAAGGAAACAATCTGGCAGCAAATAACTCTTTACCATAGCAAATATTTCAAGGAAAATAACATGTTTCAATGTAAGTTATGTATAGTTGTTCAGTGATAGTAATATTCATTACTTAGGCAATTAAAAATATCTGGACCCCAAATCTATAGAATTAAATGTAAAATAATAGTTTTCTAGAAAGATCAAATATAGTAATAGTTATATAAATGTTACCCCCATAAAATCCAATCAATATATTGAAAGACACAGCAAAGGAGAAGCTATTCCAATGACAGTCATAATCATCATTTTATTATTAAACATATTTCATTTTCATTAAAATCAGCATATTTTGAGCACCAAAACATTGAAAGTACTCATGGGAAAAAATCCAAGCAGCATCACTATTATAGATGAAAACTATTAAATATAACACAATAATTTGTATCAATTGTTCAGGATAATAACAGAAAAAGGATAATAAAAATGATAATACAACTATATTACTTATTCTTCATAAATGCATAAGGATAGCTCAATTAATGTGATATGGATTTGACAGTCTTTGTGTTCATCAACTTAAAAGTTACATGTTGTATCCTACAATTAATAACTTGCAATATTAGGCATATCTTTAAAGATCATAACAATTATAGCCAAGTAACCTATGGTCTAGGGCTTCTGATATAAATCTTAATTACTGACAAAGTACACAAATAGCTTTAATAAATATTCCAAGGAGAGAGAAAAAATGATTCCATCTGCTCTCTTTTCTTAGATTGATCAGTTTGACTGGATTGAAACATTATATGAATTCATATACCCAACTACTGTTTCTGTAGCAACAGCACATTCTTTACCCACTATATCATATCAAGTCTAAACAATACACTGCAAGAAGCAATTGGTTTTCCTATAAGATTTTTTATTTATACACTAAGAATGTTTTATTTAAACATTCTTAGGAATGTTTCTCTAACTTTGGTGAAATATAGATTATCTGCCAAAATAATTTAGTGTCTAAGAGATTATATGGAAAGAAGCTGTTAGCTTTTATGACTGATATTCTGAAAATCAGAACAAGGCCTAGGTTATAATGCCTATGGAATTCTGTGAAAAGTTTTATTCTTACATATTTCAAGCTAACAAACAATTATAACATTTTATAAGAAACAATTCTATAGTTGATGTTATTTACAGATATTTTACTAAATTAAACCTTCTGAAGTTAAAGCTAATTACATAATGTACTATTGTTACCTCATATTGTCACCACTCCCAATATTTTCCCCTTATTCATTTTCCTACTGTAAATGAGCATTTATGTTTTCAAAGTTTCTCAATATATGCATGTTTTCAGCAAGTCTGCAAAAATTATTGCTAAAATTTTAAAAATATGACCCACATTGATAATTTTAGTGATTTTTCAAGTTCATTGTGCTTTTTTAAAATTATATTTACTCAAAAGTAAACTTTATTTACTAGATCTTTTAACTTTCTAACCCATGTTATTTGGTTTTGACTGGGGAATGTGTAAAATTCATGTTAACTAGACTATGACTTGTTCCGTAAATATGATCAGAAAAATCTGTTTAGTATATGTGAAATGAACTATTGCGGTTTTCCATCACTACTTAAACCTTAGAATAGCAATGCAAGGTATTTTTCTTTGTATTTATACAACTCCATTACTACAGCAACACAATCAACATGGAATGAGAAATTCTAGAAAATAGGAATACCAGAGAAAATATTGAGAACATCCTAGCAGTTAACTTAAAAGGTAATTCTCTATAGAACTTTTTAATTTTCATTTCTGCAAAAATTAAAAAACGTAAACATAGCAAGGAATGTAATCCATTGGCCTAAATTTCAATTTGCTTGGAAGAAATCTGGGACATGTATACCAAGCTTACTGAATAAGTATTGAAGTCTTATTTTACTCCCTGCAACTTTATCATCACTACATTAACGTATCCCTAACTTTATAATAAAGCTAATATGAATATATAGTATTGTTTGTGCAAATGTATGGGTTTCCATATGAGTTATAAAAACTTGTAAGGGATATTTAAAGGTACTTTAAGTATCATCTCTCTGATAATTGCTTTTGCTATCCATCTTTTAGAAACAATGTAAAATTCCTAATTGTCTTGAACTTCATCAATAGTTAAAAATTAAGAGTAGATATTGACTAAAAATAAAATGCAGATATAAACAAAAAAGTACATAGGAAAATCTCAAATCTTACTGTCAAAAAGCAACTGAAGAATCTAAATACAGTACTGTATCCTAACATATTTTATGAGAAAGTGAAAATGGTTACAAGTTTACTACCATAGTATCAGAGTTGCAAGTTTACTACTGATACCATCAGTTACTAATATCACTTATTTAAAATCCACTATAACTTTGTCAGAATTATTACCCAAAACCAAGATTAGCCATTTTTCTTTTAAGGAAACTTCTGCTTGTTCAATGGCTTAGTGATCGCCATTTCATAGCAGTCAGCCCACACAGAACAGATCAATAACATTACAGACACAAGACTAGACTGCATCCATTTAATAACCACAAGAAAAGTGTACCATTCAGCAAAATCTTACACAGAGCTCTCACTAGCAGATATGTAATAAGAAACCATAACTATACATATCAATTCATTTATAATTTTCTATTTAAACTCAGAACTGTCCTAGAAGTGAAATAAAAACAGATCATCTATTACATTCTAAATAATGAAGAGACAACCCAGGTGATATCCTTGAATAGCTGTGTCCAGAAAACAAGCCTAACAACTAGTTGCTATCCAGAAAAGTACTTCCCCGAAACTACAAATTTATTTAAAATACAGATTTTCCGCTGCACAATTCAGGATTTAATACTATATTTGCTCCCCAATATTGAGGCTTTTAAAAAATTCTAAACCCAAATGAAACTATATTCTAATAATACACATTTTCACAGTTCATTTAAAAATGTTATAAATATAAAAAAACTTTTTAATTACTATAAACCTGAAAACATTTTGGCTTTATTGTATAATCCTCCAAATTACTAGGTTGCAGAGGTGGCTTATAAAACCTGTTTCAATACTTCACTTGAATACTGAACTTTACTATAATATTTCAGCAACAATAATTACTTTGTTGAAAGCAATATGAAAAATGTAAATCTGCATTTGAATCTAGTTATGTTGTTATGAACTAATGGTGAAAAAAAGCATATACTTGCCTGAAGAACAAGATATAAGAAAAACAGCAAACACCAGCTTTGTAGCAGCTCCCATTTTCCAAATTGTTAGAATCAATAGGGGGTTAAAATGCTATATCCAGCTTCTGAGATCTTATAAAGAACGAAAATCTGTCACTTCCTCAAAGTGATAATGTATTTGGAAAATAATGCATCCATAAGAATGAAACCCAGCTTTTATAATAGTCTCTCTAGCTCTTTTTCAATAGACCCTCCAGTACATTTGGAAACACATCATTTGGCTTCTGTTCTAATGGCAAAAATCCAATTCATACGAGGATGTTAACTATCCAGGTTAAAAGATGAACATTCACGAATGAAGTAGGCTGAATGTTAAAACTATTAATTGTCCTGAAGCACAATATATTCTCTTCAGTGTCAAATCGTATTTCCCATGTGTCCTGCAAACAGGCAAATATTAGTAAACAATACTCTTGTCTTCACTCTGCTTTTGCACAATGTAGTTATCTGGATGAGAAAGTTTCGTCTTCGTTTCAAGTATCAAAATAAATATGCCTTCGATGTCACAACCAATAGGAAATCAATTTGTAAAACACAGCTGTTTCCTATTAACAAATGCTGAGAGCAAACAAGGGCAGAAATGAGAGGTAATCAGTCCTCTATAAAATCACACATCTAAGGAAGGAATGGAGAGTCCTTATCTAGACCAGGAAAATGCTTCCCCTTGTTTATTCCTTCCGTTTGTTTTCACGATCTTTTTTCTCATTTGTCCAGCAGATTTCAGGCTTCTCCCCAACTCTTACAAGAACTCCCCCCATTCAAGTCCCCAGGCTACACTTAAAAACCGCCTTTGTATTTGGTATTTGAAATCGCACAAAAATGAGAAGGGAAAGTGGGAGGGAGGCGATGCCCTTTCCAGATGTTAAAAGGTGATTATTATTTTTTCACGGTTCTAAAAAAAATATATTTAAAAAGTGTCGAGAGCCTTCTGAGAGGTTTCCTGAAGCAGTTAAGCAGAAAAACGTCTTAGATAAATGTAGGTGAAGCGATGCTCCAAGAAGCCCAGAGATCAAATACGTGTATATTGGTCTTTTTTTGGATCGGCCAAGCTGGCGGGTTAAATAAGATCTTTTCTCCTCGAACAATAAAACCCTTTTCAAGCTCGTCGAGGCATTTGTCGGCGGGCCCTTCCTCCGCTCTCAACCTTCACCGGCTCACCGTTTACTACCAAGATCTCCCCCTCCCCACCACCACCCTTCCACCGGTTTGGAGGCGGGCGATTTTTCTTCTTCTTCGTCTGCGGTCCAACTTGGTTTTTGTTTGTTTAGCCTCCCTTTTTCCTTCTTCTCCTCTTCCTCCCCCTCCTCCCTTTTCTTCACGCCCGCAGCGAGTGGTTGGAAACGGGGCGGGTGAGGGCACGGAGCCGGGTCAATCCTCGCTCGCCTTTTTCCTCTCCCTTCGTTGTGCCTCTTATGCAGCGTACACCAGACAAGCCCGTGCAGCGAGAACAACGGAGGGAGGAAAGGCGGGCAGGCAGTCGGTCGAGGAGCCTCTCGCCTTTCTTCTCCTCCTCCTCCTAACTCTTCCTCCCAGACTGCGAAAAGCCTGAGGCTCCGAGGTCCGACCCTCCGGTCTCCTGGCTGGCGAAAAGACGGCTAAACCGAACTTTGAGCTCTGGGTAGCGAAGTTGAAGAGCCGACGGCGAGAAAGAGGAAGGGCCCTGCCGAGATTTTCTTCCCTCGAGGAGGCGTCGGCGGAAGGCGAACCGAAGGAAAGAGAAAGCGCCGCTTTTATCGTCGCGCAGGCCCGGCTGGTAGCGCTGAGTAGCCCTCCGTACCTTGCCGCTCCCCTGTGGTAATTTCATAGCTACCCATTCACTTGCGTGGTGGAGAGAAGCGAGCCAAGATGGCGGCGCTCGAGCGATTGTTTTTGTTTCTTCTCCCCCTCCCCCCTTTTTTTTTCATCTGTCCCCACCTCCCCCAAACAGCTACCCTCCTAGCGCACGCGCAGACTAGCTCCCTCCCCTCTCTCCGCTCCAGTCCTTTAAATCTTAACAGCTGCCCCTTCCACACGGGGCGTGCGCGTTTATGGGCGGGGAGTTTCTCTTGATTGGCAGGCCGCGCTAAGCCATTTGGAACAAGGAGGTGGGGGGGTGGCTAAGGGGGGTGGGGTGAGGTGGGGCTCCTTTCCCGCGCCTCGCGGGTTTTAGGGGACGCGATTCTCCCGCCTGTGCGACGTTCCAGGTGTGGTGTTAACGCGCGCGGGGTGGGGGCGGTGTTGTCGAGCGCCTAGCTCGGTTTTCTGCGCAATGCAAAAACGGGATCAGAACTCCTTTGGCTCTTTTCCGTCAGAGCAACAAACCTGCATATTTTAGCCTTAAGAGCTGAGCGGACGCTCTTAAAAGGTGTGTGTGTGTGTATGTATGCATACGCGCGCACTCACACACAGATACACATGCGCATGGGTGCGTCTCTGTCCATATGTGTTTATGCACACAGACATGCATGTGATAGGTATGAATTCTTAATCTTGCTGGAGGGGGAAATCTGGTGAAGGGGGAAAATCACTCCTCGCGCTTCCTTAGCCCGTCGTGGAGATGCTCAATCATCCAGGTCCTGGTTGTCTCAAAAGGTGTTTTTCCCCCAAAAGGCAACAGGACTTTCTTGGTGTTGTTTTGTTTTTTAACTTTTCATCCACGAACCTTCTTACGTTCAACGAAGAAAAGCCAGTTGCCTTTCGAAAAGTGGGGCGGGGGAAGCACCTTTGGGACCGCTTGCTTAGAAGGGCACCGTCTTTGAGTTCCTTGGGAATAGTGACTTTATATGTATATATATATTCTTGCGAAAAGCCCTGCCAACCTCAGGGCTAGTTGTTTTTCCAACCGAGGGATAAGAGAAAGGTTGGGTCGTTCGACGCGACTTCATTGGACTCAATGAACTGGAGGCGAAAACATGCTTGTCCGCTGACATTGCTTGAAGTATGAAATATTGCTGCATCAAAAACAAAAACACTGCGTGCTTTCAGGATCTTGAGGTGGAGGTGTTTGTTTTGGTTTCCAGCAGAGCTTTTATTTTGGCATGGCTGGTGGTGGGGATACTCAGTGTTTTAAAAACCTTGAGATTATAATATGAACGGGTAACAGATGTGACTTTTGGACATAGCCAGAACTCCTATTAGATGCTTAAATCTGCTTGCAAGGTGAAAGTTTGTTTTGTTTCAGAAGTATTAACTTCAGTATAATAACTTCAATCAACGTTTAACTTCAGAATATCCTAGGTTTATTAATGCAGGTACTACAATATGAATGAATATCCCAAGTGACTGTGATAGACCCAGGCCTGCTACAGATTACTATTCTTCCTTAACCTGTATCCTATTAGAACTTTATATAATATTGTGCAACTTTCATAAATAAAACCAAGCTCACAGTTTTGAAAAGTGTTAAAATTCATGTTACGCTTTTCATTAGGCAATGAGATTAGTGCTTAATTTCATGAATGTTTTTTTTTAAACTCATGGAGACTGAATAAATATATCCAGTAGGCCATTATTTGATAGTATGCCTATTAGAATAATTGTGTTCAACCCTAAGAGTTGATGGAATTGGACGGTAACTTTCTGCTATAGAAATAAGTTCAATATCTCTGTTTAGAGAACAGTTTCAGGTGTTTTCAAAAGATAATCTGTGACCAAACATCTGTTTGCACTTGATATGTAATTAACAAGTACAAAACAGTTAGCTAATAACCTCTCATTTGAAAAGTCAGAATCTGTTCATTAACTTCCTTATATAATTAAGGATCAGAATGTTTCCTTCCCACTATTACATGCATTAAATCTATTTTTTCTTTATGATTTGAACTAAGACAAAAATGATACTTTTTCCTCTAGTAACCATAAAATCAATCATTATTAAATTGATTTTTTTCAGCAGCAAGTAATCAAGAAAAGCAGGAAAAACAAAGTTACAGAACGAGAACAGTTTGTCTGATTTGTAATGTCCTACCTTTAAGAGTAAAAGAAGGACTCTCATTTTTCAGTATTCTGTGTGATTGTAGATCTTATGTCTATATATCTTCATATCAGGATATTACATCATGGGGTAAACCACAATAAATAGAAATAAATTCCAGGACAGAAATTTCATTCTGAATATAAAGTGACCTGAGATGTTATGCAATATTAAGGTGGAGCTAAATGTATGATCCTACAGTCTTTATATAAACAAATTGCCCTTCGGGCACATGGCATCTGAATTGGGCTTTTAAAGCTGCGCCTAGGCTTTTGAACTGCATTTTGAGAAACTGGCACATAGATTTGTGAAATCATTTTACAAGCACTCTTAAAAAAAAAAACAAATATACAGTCGATATTTCTAACCACTTTTACATTATTACCACCTTTGTGAATATCTAAGATTATAACATTATTGTGACAATGGACTAAGAGATCTATTCTAAACAAGAAGTGACAGAAAAGACAAGGTCTCCTGAATTTGAAATGTGAACCCCAAATTATCTTCCTCAATAGCAGGATGAGTTACTTTAATTTTATGTCTCTTTAACTTTGTACTTTTGTTGAAAGTTTGAGTCCTTATTGAATTGTTGGAAGAAATATCCTTCTGGTTTCAGTTCCAAGTGGGGAAAAAGACACTGGAAACATGGAGGCTGTTTGGAAAGATGGTTTAATGGTGGACAGAATCACATGGCTTGGAGCTCCAAAGTGAAAAGAACCATCACATGCTTCAAGATGTTGGGTGAAGTAAAAGAAGGGGCAGGGCTGCTGAGAGTCCCTTGGTTTCATACCCTCTTTTGGGCCCCACCTTAGTGTTCCCTGTTCCTATATAAGAAATGTATCCCATTGGCTGTCAGACTCCCAGGGGTGGGGGTGTCTTAGCTAAATTTGTGAACTTTGTCTGGACCACATGGCTTCACCTGAGTGCTAGCTGATTCAATCTTCCCAGGTGCCATGTGGTGAGGTGAGTAGAAGGCTTTATAGAGATTACTCTGGCCCATGCCTTAATGGCCCACCCATTAACAAAGGTGGGGGTAAGCTCCTACTTCTGAGGAGAGTTTCTGCTTCTGAGTTTCTACTTTTCTTTTTTAGGGGAAATATTCTGCCTTTTTAGAATATCCTAAAATATTTCATTTTCCTAGGAGAGGGGTGGGTTTTAACTTCCAACAGAACCTTTTGTTCTTGAGACCATTTCTTGAAAATGATGATGGCCTTTTCCAGCTAAATAATGACAAATGAAAATCCCATTACTTCTGCACTTTGCTGCAGATGCAATAAATATTCTGGAAATGTTCTGGTTGATATCAGTCACAATACTTTTTGAGAACTGTTTTATATAAAGGCATATGGAAACACTACTGAAACTTTCTAACTAACATGAGTTATACATCTGGTGAATAAGATAAATAATAAAACAAGATGGAATAGCCATTTTATATAATTCCTTTAAACTACATTCTATGTGTTAGTGTGAGGTAAGTATCCACACTGAACAGTTGATGTCCTGACCTTAAACAATGCAATGCAAAAAATACTAATTATTTTCAGCTGACTTTTCCTTGCACATTCATTTTTTATCATAGAGTACACAATACAGTATTTCAAAGATAGTGCATCAGAAAATTAATTTTAATTCAAAAGGCTTTTGACAATCTTTCATGGAAGCTGCAACACAAATATATGGTTGACCAACAAATAACCAATGACCAAATGATTTGCATTGCAATAATGGGACTTAATTGCTATTTCCGTAGGTATTGTGGGATGGGAGTGCATTACAAAATATGTACCATGAAAAGAAAACAGCAATTTATGTATTTGGTCAGACACTGAGGTGCAAGTATGTAACTGAAAAATTGTATTGTGCTGTCACCATACATATATCATCTTGACACTTGCATTTGCTTTGAGTATCTATATACTTATGTATCATTTAAAAAAAAATCCCTTTTCTCCTTTGACAAAATAATGTTCCTAACTGTGACCTTGTGAAAACAGAATAGAATATATATATGCTTGCCTCCAAAGTATTGACATACGTTGAAAGACTTTTAGAAGCTGTGGATAGTGAGGTATTATGATGGAGGAAAAGGGTGGCAGCACTAAAAAATATCTCTGGGGAAAAAGTCTGTAAAAAAGAAGATTGAAAATGTGTAGAATGATGATACTTGTATATATTTAGACTTGTCAGAACTGGTTCTAAACAACTTAAGACCTTTTAAAAATGCAAACATTAAATGCTACACCTTTATTGCAGTTAAGGTAATTTAAATATGTTTGCATTCACATTTGCAAACATGTCAGAAGATTTCAAATATTAGGGATTTGGGCATGGCAGTCCTATTTCTCTATCAGAGTATTCCAAACTTGGAATACAACCACATTTCCAAAAATTTCTCTCAAAAAACAACAACCCTGCTCCTGTTATTTGAAATTTGAATTTTTTAGTGTAGTGTTTAAAGTGTTTAGTGAAGAATTGGGTCAGTAATAGGAATATTTCACTGTTTTTTTTCTTGTTCTTTTTTCTTTCTTGTTCTGAAATTGGTCTACTTTTATGTCTCAATTTTGGGTCTTGCTGTAAAAATTTGCTTGAAGGCTTTAACTTTATTACACTGTAAATATTGCATCCTGTACCTGATCTAGTGAAAATCAAAATGTCAAGCAATTCATAGGCTTTTTTCTCATTTTATCACTATTAAATCTGTCCTTGGAATGTGCTAATATAAAATGGAACTTCTATCTTGTTGAGCAACTGTAGCCCCTAATCATAAGCACTAGCATGTCTTAATGGCACAATAGTTTTTAAATCCACAATCCATTCTCAGAACAAATGTACATATCTAATACTGATCATTCCTTCTGAACTAAAACATATGTCATAAATTAAGAAATTATTCTGCAATCCCAGGTCTGTCAAATTTAAAAAGCTGTGTCTTCACCTTGCTTTCTTTTGACTTGGAATGTTTGACATTTTGTTATATACAGTAGTTATGCTGTATGGAAAATAATAGGATGTACTGAAATACTTCGGCAACTTGTCTTTCTGCTGGCTAATTTGACTTGACTTATAAATATTAATTAAGTCTTGCAACACCTTGTTTAACTTGCAGTTTTAATATAATTTATCCCAACATGTTCTACCAGTTTATGTATAACTACATCAGGTCCAACTACTTATAACATCACATGGTTAAAATTACAGACAGATTTACCAGTTATTATCAATCCCACTATGCTTTAAGCATATTAACTTCAACTATACTTTCCAAGTAATATGAAATCCTGGGAGATCTTTAGCATGCATGGTCAGAACATGGCTTACATTGATTAGGATTTATTTATTTTTTACATTTGGAGGGTAATATATTGAAGCCTTAGCTGCCATATATGATTATGCCATATGGTATTTTGATCCCTTTAATTGGTTTGGTATATGTATATTAAAAAGAAATGAAGCAGTTTTAAAACAGATATAATGTATATTGAAACATTCTGGACCCTAAAAATGCAAAGCGTGGCTTTTTCACAATTCATTCTTATAAATAACGTTTTTTAGTTTTTGCCAGTATAAAGTATATGCTTGTCACAGGAGTATCTAATATTTGTGTTGCAGAAACAATATAATTTTATATAATATATGTTCTATAAATCAAAACACTTATTTTTGCCTTCCATTCAGTCTTCTTCAAATCTCAGAGACTACCTGGACAAGTCCCTGCAGTTTTCTTGGCAAGTTTTTCAAAAGTGGTTTGCCATTGTCTCCTTCCTAGGGCTGAGTAAATGTGAGTGGCCCAAGGACACCCAGCTGACTTTGTGTTCAAGGCGTGACTAGAACTCACCATCTTCCAGTTTTTTAACCTGATGTCTTAACCACTACACCAAATTGACTGTCATATATATATAAGATACTTTCAGTAAATTAAAATATACTCATCTATTTTATTGGAAATACTTCCTTTAGTAATAGGTAAATATTTTGATTAAAGATCTAATTCTAAGCAGTTATGTAAATGATTGTGCAATACGGCTTTCCTATATGTCATGGAGCAGCATACAATGAGTTATATGCCATCCACATGCATATAATAATAAGGTATTAAATTTTTGCTTATTTTAATTGTCTTCAATAAGAATAGGATTTTTCTTTCTTAACATATTTTTCCAAATAGGCATCTTGATTTTATCCCCTCACATTTCAGCTATTCCTATCTCTTTGAAAGACGCTGGAAGATAGATCATATAACCTGTGGTTCAGAGGTGGTATTCAGCAGGTTCTGACTAGTTCTGGAGAACCAGTAGCGGAAATTTTGAGTAGTTCGGAGAACCGGCAATTACCACCTCTGACTGGCCCTGCCCCCATCTATTCTCTGCCTCCCAAGTCCCAGCTGATCGGCTGGGTCTTCTTTTGTTGCCCTGCACAAGAGAATGGAGCTGGAAAGCAGGTTAGTGGGGTGGGGAGGGAATGGGGATTTTATAGTATCCTTCCCCTGCTAAGCCCACAAAGCCACACCATGCCAACCAAGCCACACCCACAGAACTGGTAGTAAAAAAATTTGAATCCCACCACTGCAGTGGTTGCATGCAAGAATATGCATTTTCTGGTCATATGTCTAGTACGTCCATTCTAAATGTAGACATAGTTTTCCATTATTAGAATAAATCTACCCAAATCCAAAGAACTAAATCAAAATTGAAGCTACCAGTTTTGTGTGATGAATGAACAGGCACGGGATTCTTTCACAATCCAGTTGTCATGTAAGGTAAACTTGCTTGCTACTGTATGGCCATAGCAGATATTGTCAGATGCCTGGAAGAGTATCTGTTGAGTGGCCATAAACAGAAGTTACTCAGTGCCAACTACTACTTTATAGTTGTTCACAAAATATTATGCAACTCTGAGTCAAGTTGTAGTCAGTCTTTTCCCTTAAAAAGTTGCTATTGTATCTATGGTCAGACATTGCAAAACAGTGCTGCAAAATTGCTGCATATCAACTGATGATGCCAAATAGCTACTAAATAGTAATGCCTATTTAAAAATAAATGTGTGTGTGTGTGTGTGTGTGTAGGAGAACATTCAGGTAATGTCATCAGATTGCAAACCCATGTGCAGTATGGGATAAATGTGGTTTATGTGATCTCATTCTTAAGTAATTTCTGCTGAGAGTTGCTGTAATAATTAACTTCATTATTTAAGAGATCATGCATTTTAATTTCCGATGGACACAACTCCATCCACATATTTTTTTTTCCTTACTGGAAATGTAATGTTTATATTTGGTCTTGCTGAAAATAGTTCAATATTTTTGTGTCTCTCCCCCTCCCCCCCCCCACTCTGGCTGAATTAGCATGATCATATGATGAACGCTTTGCATTTCAATTTCAATCATTGTTCCAGTCCATCTTTGGGTTAAGGTTAAATAACTCGAGCCATTTTATAAATGAAAGTTTGGGATTTGCATTTCAAATAAATACATTTTGCCACTTTCGACTTGTATTAGAAGTCTCTTGGGATGTGGCAGCACCTCACTGAGCTTGCACTGAACATGCAATTATGGTTGTAAAGTCATGACTCATTAATCAGGACATCACATGACCACACCCAATTTTATGACCTTTTTTGTGACAGTCATTAAACAAATATATTGTTCGCTATGGGATGCCTTTTGCCAGAAAAAGTAAATTCCAGTTTCTGGCAAAAATGTCATAAATCACAATTATGTGACAGTGCAAAACTGAAAACAGCTATAAATGCAGTTTCCGAGTGCCCAAAATGCAGTCACATGACCATGGGGGTACTTCAAATTCAGGTCATAAGTACCAATTTTGGGGATCTGTTTTAAGTTGGTTGCTAAGCGACCAGGCATATATTGAGGGCTACCTGTATTACACGCAGGGTGTTGGGAATGAACTGCCATCCTTGCTCCGATTCTCTGTTATAAGTTGGTCTTGGGATGCCTCTGCCCATCTCACAGAAACCATTAGAATTGATTTCTCCATGAGAAAAAGCAAAAGGTTGGAGGATTCTGAAGACAGGAATGTCAACAGAGCCTTGAGTAGCCTCTTGCCATAACCGTAACCATAAAACTCTCACTTCTTTTACCAATTATGCTTGGACCTTCCTGTTGTTCAGATCCGGCTTCTGCTTCATTGCTCGCAAGGAAGACACTAGAAGAATAAACACATTATCACACGCAGACACACACACGTGGGCACACACAGTTTTAGATCTGCCTGGGGAAAAAAAACATGCCAGGTTTTACTCAGTGCTTACATTTTGTTCCTGAGCAATTAAGAAGAAGAACATTTTTCTGGCACATGATTTTTTAAAAAATGGCAGTTATTTTCTGTCTGGTTTAAAAAAAAAAAAGTTGATATAAGAAAACAATGGATGCGTGGATTGATGCAAGAATTTAACCAAAGCAGTTAAAATGTGACATGTAAAAAGAATCTTCCAATGAGCTGAAGAAGGGTCTTCCAGCAGTAGTAAAATCATAAACATCAGAACGGTGTTTATGTTTGTGTCATCTTTTGCAAAAACTACAAATTATATTTGATTACCCTCCCCTCCCCTGCAAAATGTGCTAGGACCGCAATTCACAACATTCTTGTGAATATTGTGAGCTGTAATTTTGGCACATCTGGAAGATACTGGGATTGGATGGGATATCTGCCTTGTGATATCACTTGATGAATATTGCATTAACGAAGAAGTTTCAAAACGAGTTTTAAAGCTGCACTTTAGATGTTTCAAAGCCATGCCTTATTTGTTTATTGGATTTAAATCCTATATTTTTACTCAAAAAGGTTGTTACATTAGTAAATCAGAAATACTATTAATCATTCTCTTCAGGGTAAGAAAAGGCACAGTTAAAAAAAAAAAAAAAAGACAGTCCCACAGACACAACAAGGGCATCTGCAGCCATTCCAAAGCCTCATTTCTATGTTGAATTCAAATAGCTACACATCCCTGGATTCCAGAAGATTGCCAATGTCTGATGGAGTTAACTGCCAAGTTAACTGATTTTCTTGTAGTCAGTGACCACTTTAATTGCCAAATTTAGTGTAAAACTCCTTCAGTGTAGATGGAGTCTGATTACATTCAGAAAAAAAACTTGCAAATATTAACACTCCCACCAGACAGATTTTTCGGTGGGCTTATTTTTAATAGGATTGCTTATTTGCAGGATTGATTTTTTGTGTGTGCCTAAAAAGCAGTATCTGCAGTATTTAAATAACGAATGCAGTATTTAACGTATGCAGCATTTAAATAACGACAAACACTTTTCAACAAAGTTGCCTTCATTGTGTGTTCATTTCTGTTTGAAGATAATTTGAACGCAGACCCTCTTAAATTGTTAAGAAATTATTGTAAAAGCACATTTTTACAGGTTTTTTTTTTTTTGCTGCTTATAATTTCTAATATTGGCAAATATGAATGCATAGTTTTTAAAATGCATCACTTGGCAGGATATACATCATAATCCTAAAGAGCATTAGTATGGAAGAAGGATGAAATAGAAGTTATAATAGTTTCCTCCAATCTAGTACCATTTGGTTGTTCTAAAAAAATTTATTTTGATCCTGTTTGGCAGGAACTCTGACAATTTAAGCTAATGCACATAGAGCAGTGATTTGAAAAGACTTATGTAGCATTGTAGGTGTTATCTGTGTGTTTGTTTTCATTTGCTGTCATTTCATTATAGCGCACTATAGTTATAGCCCAGAAGATCTTACTGATCTTATTTCATTACGTAATGAAATAATCTGCAAATGAAAAACCAAGTCAACAGAACTTCTACAAACCAGCAGTCCAATCCAGAGGTACATGTAACACAAGGCTGTTTTGTATGGAACTGCTAATGAAAAATGTATTTATTTTTATTCAGTTTGTACACTGCCCAACTCTTAAGTCAGAGACACAGAAAAATAGTACATATGCATCTACTTCCAATTCACTGTAACATTTAGAATCATTTATCTATATTCCTAGGTCACAACATAGTGAATGGCCCTCTTCTGTATATCTAGCTATTAATAGTGAAATCCATAAAAATGTGCAATGTCATAGTATTTAAACAATGTAAAAAGGGGCATTGTTGAAAATAGTCACATAATTGCCTCATGTAACAGCAATGTGTTCTGTATATGATATTGGAAAGTCTGTTGCTTTCCTTATGTTGAACACACAAGGAATACATTGAATGTACTCAGTCATGCAGTTACCAGTTTGTTTTTAAAAATTAAAATCTTATGTCCAATCTGTTCTTGGAACAGAAGAAATCAATACCTTGAATCTTTACCCAAATGTATATTTTGTCTATTGATGTATTTAAATAGATTCAGTTTTTGAACTGCTTCATTGCTCATGAATATATTGATAGAATTTTGATGAAATCAATGCTCTCAACATTTCTGTAATGGAGAAAACCAGTGCATATTTTATATATTATATTTAAAATGTATTTTTGTTGCACAAATAGGTGATAAAAGATGAGGTCTGAGATGATTTTCCAAGCTAGTTTCAATGTATTTTGGAGTATCTTAATTTCTACTAACTTACCCAATAAGGACCCAAAGTTCAGTGATAGATTGAACAGCACACTTTATAGGCATGAGCTCCAAGAATCTTTCTCATTACATCTAGTTCCTTGATTGATGTGTACCCATGGTTGTCTGTTTCTGAGATTGATAAGTTACCCATGCTTAAAAGAGATCATTAGAAGAAAAGTATTTTACATATTATTTCAAATGTCCTACAGTCAGAGGATAAATACACAATTTCTCTTTAGCTTGCACTAGATTAAATTCATATCTGTATTCCTACTTCATATTTTAGCCAATCTTTTATATCACCCAGATAGCAAACGCCCCTGGAATGTTTGTCAGTAAAAAACAATTCAAAACTTAAACAATAATAGAGGCAACATTCTTTTTTAAGCCAAAACTAAATTCAAAATGCAACAGTGGCAGAATAATACTGTTCTAACTCACAGATTATAAAATCAACAATTTGTGAAATATTTACATTAAAAAATATAATATTTACTACAAATAATGTCATACAATTTACTTAGTTTATTTTATCTTGTTCTAACCGCAATAGTTACAAAAAGGACTGTCGGTCCTGTACAATATTGGTTTGTAATACCTGTTGGAAAAATGTCTTATCTGTTTCTGCATGGGTGCTGAATACAGATATGGTAGTGAGGTTAGGTCAATTTTCCTAAGGAGATGATTCTATAGAGAGGAAGAAACTACCAGTAGATAACGTTCTTTGTGTGATTGTATGATACCTAAAAATTACAGAGTTAGAAGGGGTCAATTTAGGACATTTTCTGCTCAGTCAGTGCATGAACTCAAAGCATCCCCAAAAGATATCCAGCCTCTGCTTGGGCATAATCAGTAAAGGGGAAATTAACACTTCTCAAAATAATTGAATAGTTTTTACTGTTAGGATCTTTTCAATGGTATTAGAGTGGAACCTGCCTATTGTCTTCTGGAAAGTTAAAAAATAGGAGTTCACTTTCAGAAGAACATCTGAAGATGATTTGAATAATTAGACAGCTATTTTTGAAGTGTTCCTTCAAGTTCATTAGAATTCAAATTCCAAAAGAGAATTGCATAATAGAAGACAAAAAGCAATGCTGAAGTACCTATTCTGATTCAGGTGACATGGACCAATTTGTTAATCTGGATACCTGGATTTGTGTGATTTGCTCAACACTGAATTAAAGAAGAATTTACGACAGACTGCATGGATGTTGCATAACTGTTTACACGCTCAAGCGCATGATTCATGTTGAAAATTTGAGGAAGTGAATGCAGATCTGAGGTTTTATCCTGCATTCCCACCACATACAAACGAGAGTTGTTCACTGCTTGGGAAAACATTCCTGGGTAGGAGAGGCTGGTTTTCTGGTCTTCCTGCGTCCAAAATGCCTTGTATCGGAATACTTGCTCATATCCCAAGCAGAAGAGGGCTTCCTGCGAAAGGCCATAAAAGTGCAATTTGTCTAGAAGATATTTCTTCCACATAGCATTAAAATTATCTGCTAGGTCAGGAAGAAGGTTTCAGTGGTCGGGGGTGGGTGGGTATTTTCAGCCAGTACGTGAAGAAGAATAGCCAGAACTTGAGTTCGATATTAACTGATCCACTTTTGCAGCAGGGAGCAACATTAGATAGATTTTATTTTCTGCCAACGTTTGTCTTTCAAACTTAGTTTTATGTTAAGAAGTGACACTCTGTTTCCTAGATGTAGAGACACAGTTTATACTGCTAACAATAGTGGTGATAATATTATGTCTTACCCTTTTTGTTGTGTTTCATATCTGACCTTCCTGTCCTACTTTTAACCAGTCTGTTGATTGTTGTTTTTCTATACTGATCTTTGATTGTAATCAACTTTGAATTGAATAGAAAGACTTGTTCACTGAGAAATAAACCTCATGCATGCATAGCATTTGTGTTTTCCTACTCTCACAAGCATCTAATGACAAAAGTCAAGAGTGCTGTTTGCACTGAAATAGACTGGAGATTTATTTCACAGGGCAGAAATGGGAACATGACAAAGAAAAGAGAGGTAAGCTACAATGAACTATTCTCACTATGGGGAAAATCAGTGAACGAAGCAACAGCCTTGGCTATCACTTTGCTTTCCAAACCATGTCAGCTGTTGGGAGCTCAGTGAGCCAAGTGCCAGCCAAATGGAAAGGGAGAAGAAAAGATGGGAGAGAATAAACAAGGGAGGTGATTTTAGGGAAAAACAATAACTCTATCCATAATCATCTTTTTTACTGTTCTGTATTCTGTACAGATGCAGGTAGATAAACTCAACAAGACGTCCATAACAAAGTACATTTATTGGTTCATCAGGTATCTTCATAACTCACATTTGTGACAAAGTTCTTTAATGACCAATCCTTTGTATATCTGCCTTGTAGGTAAAAAGATGATTATCTTCTATCCTTTTTCCCTCATTTTGTAGTGGTAGAAATAGAACAGTTACCACGAGTCTGTGAGTTCAGCCAAGAGTGAGGAAACCTCCCCCAACCCTTCGAGGGTCAATTTAGTGACCAATCAGGAATACAGATGTGGTCACGTGATATGGACTACATTTCCCAGAATACCCTAACTACATTTATCATGGTGCATTCCCTTAAGGGGACAGCTCACAATTGCTACCTAAATAGCCAATTCCCATACATTGGCTGGACAGCACAATCCTCATTGATGACTAGTGCCCAATCACCCTGGTGTGCAGAAGATAGTCCTTTAATAGGTAGAATTGTGAAATCACAGTAAAGTGAAGTTACTGTAGATGGAACCAACTAGTCTTTTCCGTCCCTTAAAACAGGTCTGGAAGTAGCCTTTTACTGAAAAAGATGTGTGACATTTATCACATCTAACCTTTTTTTGATGGACAATTTGGACAAGGAATTTAGATAACAGCATTTTCAGAAGCATAGCTTCTGGTTTAGAAATAATGCTTCTCAGGAAGAAAAAAAAACCCTTCATATTCCCTAGTGATTGTCATTAATAATCACAAACTGATTCACAACTTTTTTTATGAATGAAAAGAATAAGTGCTACTGATAAACTAGCTAAAATGGGGCTTGGAGGGTTTGAGGTAATTATTGTTTGGGGTTTAAGGTAGTTATTGCCTGGAACAAAAAAGCAATTAGGATATAAAGCAGTTGCCCACTTCCCAGAAAAGGCTAACTGAGAAGCAAACTTCAAGTTCAAGAGTTCAGTAAAGAAGGTTGGTGGGTGATCATATAAAAAACTATCTCAAGAAACTTTTTTTGTTTTTGCAGTTCCAACAAGGAAGAAGCACAAGCCCAATAGCAATAGCATTTAGATATATGCTGCTTCGTAGTGCTTTACAGCCCTCTCTAAGAAGTTTACAGTCAGCATATTGCCTCCAACTATTTGGGTCCTCATTTTACCCACTTCAGCAGGATGGAAGGTTGAGTCAATATTGAACTGATCAGGATCAAACTCCTGACACGGAGCAGAGTCAGCTTGCAATACTGCATTCACTGTATTCACTGTGCCGCCACGGCTCAAATAATGCAATAATAAATCTAATTTGGATTTCCATGAAAACAGTTGCAAGAGGTTAGGCTGCTTAAGAAAAAAGGGGTGTAGCTCAAATATTATTTCCTCCAATTGGTACATCAATCATAGAAGAAAATTAAGTAAATTACTTGACTAGTGGCAATGGGCAAAGTCAGCCTGCAATACTGTACTCCATTCTAATCACTGCACCATCACAGTGCCTGAAATAGTGGGAAAGCTGGGGAAGGAACATGGACAGGAATAAATTTATTCCAAGTTTTGTTTCAATCTCAAGAAAACCTATAAAAATACATATCTTTATATACACTTGCTTCCCTTCCTCTGTCTTATTATTCTATTATTCTCCAATAAACAATTTGGTTTCAGAAAAAAAACTATCCTGTAATCTGCAACTCTTACACTGCAAAAACATATGGACTACACAACTCAATCAGGGCAAAACAAGAGACGCAATCTACATAGACTTCAGTGGTACACGACAAACTATTAAAACTAAAATCTAATGGTATCTCTGGACAACTGCATAACTGGATAGAAGCATTCCTGTTAAACAGACAACAAATGGTCAAAATTGGGAGTGTCCTATCATTCTATACCTGTCAATAGTGGTGTCCCCCAAGGCAGTGTTCTAGGACCAACTCTCTTCATACTCTACATAAATGACCTCTGTCATCATATTAAGAGCAACTGCATTCTTCGCTGATGATATAATATAATGCGTTAAAGCTGTTCAATACCACAGACAATACTGCTACCCTTCAAAAAGATCTTGACTATGTATCAGAATGGTCAAACAAATGGCAACTTCAAATCTCAACAAAAAAATGCTCTGTCTTACATATTGGCAAAAAGAATCAGAAAATAAAATACAAGCTGAATAGTCAAGACCTTGTTGATGATCCAAGCTCTGTAAAGGGCCTTGGAATACTCATCTCTAATGATCTAAGTCCTAGAGCCCACTGTAACTACATAGCCAAAAAGGCGTTGAGAGTTGTTAACCTAATCCTACGTAGCTTTTTCTCTGGTAATATCACACTACTAACTAGAGCATACAAAACATTTGCTAGACCAATACTTGAATGCAGCTCATCAGTCTGGAACTTACATTACGTATCTGATATTAGCACAGTTGAGAAAGTCCAGAAATATTTCACAAGAAGAGTTCTCCACTCCTCTACTCGTTGTAGAATACCTTATGCCACCAGACTTGAAATTCTAGAACTAGAAAACCTTGAATTATGCCGTCTTCGGTCTGATTTAAGCATGGTATATAAAATCATACATTGCAATGTCCTACCTGTCAATGAATATTTCAGGTTCAACCATAACAACACAAGAGCACACAATAGATACAAACTCAAGGTTAACCACACCAAACTTGATTGCAGGAAATACGACTTCAGCAACAGAGTGGTCAATGTCTGGAATACTCTACCTGACTCTGTGGTTTCTTCCCCAAACCCCCAAAACTTAAACCTTAGACTGTCTACTATTGACCTCACCCCTTTCCTAAGAGGTCTGTAGGGGGTGTGCATAAGCGCACCAACGTGCCTACCGTCCCTGTCCTATTGTTTCTTTTATTTTTCTTATATGTACCCATTTCATGTATTCATAACTATGTATATACTTATACTTATTATTTTGTAAGCAATTGACAAATCAAATAAATAAATATTTCCCCCAACAAAAGCCAAGAAGACTATTCAATAATAATAAAACCTGCTGAATATATGAGGTATCTGGACAACCCTTTCTGATCCCTGCTATGGAGACTGTGCAGCACTCATTTTGTTCCCCCAGAAACTGCTCCGTGACTTTTGCTCTAGTCTGGCAATTGTCTAGTCAACCATTTATATAGGAACAAACACAAGGAGTGCACAGTAGCATATTTCCTCACTACTTATTGGATTCCAGTACACAAAATTCTGGGATGTGCATGCTCAAACATGGTGGTGGGAATAACAGACAAAGGGGCAAGGGGCTTCTGTAAGAAAAGAAAATGCTGCAATGCCCACAGGCATGTCATTAAGAAAGCGCCTTTAAGCAAAAGCAGAAAGAACAAAAGCATTTGGGAACATGGATCTCAACTTTTGTGTCTTTTTACCTGGAAGCATCTCAATGTGTGGTGGTTGGCTTCCCTGCCCCTTTTCCTGGTTACTTTCTCAAATGTTGCAGTGGAAGTTAAATGTAATATTTAAAAAATGGGTGGCAATGACAAAGGTTTTTTTTAATGGCATAATAATCCTTAGGGGCAAACAAGTGATTCATGCAAGTGAATGAAGCAAATGTGATAATCTCCATCAAAAAGCAAGACAATCCTGCGTGTGAATAATGCATGTCTGTCCACAGTATCTCAATGAATAGAATGAAATATTGATCATACGGAAAGCTGAAAGGTAATGAAGACTTTTACTTCTGCACTAGAATATAATCAGCAAAATGTGACCTTAAAATGACAAAACATCACTGAAAGACAGCATCTTCACAGTGTAATTATACTTTAGATTTTTTTTGTCTTGAAACTGAAATTTAACTAAGATCTTGATAGACTTTTTAATAGAAGAATTTTAGATGATAACATAAATGGGCAGGACAGAAAAGGTGTAGCACGCTTTTAACCCTTTTACATTTTTTGAATCTAGATGAAGGAAAAAACAGGACCTTAAGTCTTGCTCCACAAAATTGGGTGTGGCCATCTTAGAGTGTGGGTCTCAATATGACATACAAGCTTGCTACCTCTGATTGAAATAATCCATACATTTGGGGTATCTATCAATATCCTCTTAATAAAAATTATGACATAAGCTTTCTAAGGATTGTGTGTACTTCCTTTTACTGATGGGTATTGTGTTAAATATAATTATCACCACACAGTAAATATACCTATTTTACAATAAATAATTGAGCTCTTTCACATAGGCTACATTAGTGGGTTTGTGGGTCTGTATCTCTGTATTTTACATATGGTAGCTGAATAATGCAAGTGGTTGAATCAGACACATCCCTTAGACTCAATTATTTATTTACATGCCTTGCTCACAGTAAAAAACTAACCTTGACATAAATCACATCATGTCTTAATAACATACCAAATGAAAGATCTATCTATCTATCTATCTATCTATCTATCTATCTATCTATCTATCATCTATCTATCATATTTAGAAACTGCCCATGTCTCATAGAGCACTCTGAGCGGTGTGCAAATAGATAGTTAGGAAATTGTTAGTTCAAAACAGCTTTCTGTGTCTAAGCTAGTAGGTTCCACTTAAACAATTTATTTATTTATTTATTTATTTGATTTGCCAATTGTTTACAAGATAATAAGTATAAGTGAATACATAGTTGTGAATACATGAAATGGGTACATATAAGAAAAATAAAAGAAGAGTAAGAGAAACAATAGGACAGGGACGGTAGGCACGTTGGTGCGCTTATGCTTATTTGTTATAAAAGCTTCTTAGTTCTACTCTGAAGTTCTATGGAAAATAAGAATGGAATTGGTTAAAGATTATAATTATTACATAATGAATGGAAACACTTTAGGACTGATGGAAAGCTTTTGTTTAGAATATTCACAAATCTTTCAATATTTTAAAGCCATTTTTCCCCACAGCCAAAAAGAGGTATAGAAGAACATCTTCCAGCTCACAAGCAAACAATCATATAATTGAAATGGTAACACTGTAAAACACAAGCAGTCTATTCTGCAATGAAGTTCCACCCTGTGACAACAATATAGACAAGAATCCTCAAATTCCTGATAATCTGGATTTTCCTGGAAGTTAATTAGCAACTCATTAAATCCTGATATTGTTTTGGCAGACAGATGCTTTTTTTTCTCACAAAGCCAGGAACAGATTCTCAGCTGCCTGAAGACTCCCTTCATATTTCCTCAATCTAAGATGTAGAAATGACACTCTGGTTGAACAATGTTTTTCATAGCCAATGTTTTTCATCGCTTTATCTTAACATGTGCACTCAGCCATTTAAAACAACTATTTATCTTATTTGGCAATCAGAAGAAGGGTGCCAGAGTGTCTAGTGTTTCAATATCAAGCTGGATTAAAGTGTATTAGGGAAGTTTATGCAGCTCTCAGGAGAGAAAATCTCATACTTCGAAGAGTTCATTCCAACTAAGCAATTGCTTGCTTTCAGATTGAATGAATAGGGCCACTCTCCTAAAAATCTGGCCAAAGAATGGATGAAACCCATGACTAAGACAGTCTAGCTTTGGAAGAAGCATTATATGTGGAATATATGATAGGCTAGCTACCAAGATCCTAAATGTTACAAGCCAAAGTGTAATTTCCCCTTAACTTTAAGACTTGTGTACTTCAATTCCCAGAATTCCCTGGCCAACATGTTTTATAAGTTTTCTTTAAATAATGTTTTGTAAGTTTTGTTTAATGTTTTATAAGTATTGTTTAAAATTATTGAATTTGGTGCATGAAAATAGCCTTTTATCCCAGTCCCAAATGGAACGGACTTGACACAATATTTTCTGGGCAGAGTAGATTTGGCATAATTTTTAAAAAGAGTTTTAAGTCATTGTTTTGCCTCTCTGGAAACTGCTATGGGCTCCAAGGACCAAAAAAAAAAATACAAGCATAAATGTGATTCTAGTATGTTTGATCTCAAGAAAGGAGGATTCTGGTCAAGATAGCTAGAAGAAAAATAACTTTCTATCACATACCTCGATCAGCTACCTTTCATGATTTGACCCTTCATTTTTAATTATTATTGTTAATCCTCCCTACCTATGAGGCTGGAAGTTCACATACAAAACTTAAAGAATAACATTATACCTCAGTTATACAATGTGTTTTCCTAAAGATTTCTCCATACAGAAATGGTCTGCTGGAGGATCATATCCTTAAATAATGTTTCAATTCCACTTTCATTTTTTTCTGGTGAATGTTTTTAAAACATCCAGAAGCTTATTTCTCCTGTTTTTCCCCCACAGACATGTGCATTGTTCCATTTGGTCTGTTAAGTGTAGATTGTTTTGGTTTGCAAATATCCAAAATTAATAATCAAAAGCAAACTAAAACTGCAAAAAGTAACCTAACTGAAAATGAAGAATTTGGAAGTTTAACTAGTAAAATAAACTAACAAGTAAAGCTCTCGACTGAAGTTTTCTGAATGTTCTTCCAATTTTTAGGCATGCTACAGTTACCCCTTTTTTTTTTAAAAAAAATGGCAGGTTTAAACTATTTAATAAATCAGATTAACCTGTAAAATTATTTTTTTCCAGTATAAAGTCATACAGTTTTGCCTGACAACTAGTTAACTATTTTCTCTTAAATTGAAGAAAAGAAGAAAAATAAGGGTTTGGAATAAAATGCAAAATCAGCAGAGAAAAGAAAGATGCATATATCAAAAAAGACTCCACCTCATGGAAGGACAACCATGGATTTAACTTGACTAACCATATTTTCAAGCATATCAGGAAAAAGACTATCATCAGTTAGTTTGTCAGCATGCCTGGATGGAGTGCAAAACAGAAACAAACCCTGTTAAATCAGAATATAAGATAAATCAAGGTTTGCTTCTTCAATCATGGAGATTCCCTACAGGATGAAAAAAAAGTATCCAGCCTTATCCATTGATCTAATAAGATTACAACATATGTAATGACTTGAAACATATGATTGAACGTCAAAATCAGATATACAAGCCAAAAAGCTTACTTACATATTTCATACATAATTTATGTGAAAGAAAAATTATACTTCATAGGTACTATTTATATAGTAGTTAACACGTGTGTGCGTATAAAATTTTTATTAAAAGTTTTTAAAAGGAAGATTAACAGAAATTTATGAAGAATAAAAGAAAGCAAAAAAAATGAAATCAAAAGTGCAGTAAAAAGAAAAGAAAAATGTAAAGAAGTAGCTTCCAATTTTCTTTACAGTCAAGATTTACTTCTTATTCTATGGCTACAACCAACTTTTTAAATCATTAAATCCATCAATTAGACATTCGTTTTTTTCTGTTTTGTGCAAAAAAGTCTATAAATGTTTTCCAGTCAGCAATAAAGATAGAAAATGCCTTTTCTTGAATCAAAGAAGTCAATTTGACTGTATCAGCCAATTCCTACATTCCTATATGTACAATGCATTCATTCATTGAAGGTAATGTTGAGTCTTTCTAATATATATTGTGCATATATTAGTCTTGCATTTTCATGTATAGAAACAAAGTTCCATGACTTTTTTTCCATCAGTCCCTAAAGAAAAGCCTGGTGTCAACTGTATATTAATCTTTAAAATCTCCTAAATTAGTGTATGAATTTGAATCCAAAACTTTCTTCCTTTTTTTACTTATACAATCATGATAAAAAAATGTTCCTTCTTCTTGTTTTTATTTATACATTTTCAGTGTACATTTGTACACTGTTTCTCAAGCTTCAACAATCGCCACTGCTATATTATTGCCTTTATTAAAAGAAGCACTAATGAAGTTTCATTGAACCATCAGATCTGGTGCTTCATTTCAAATTAATAAATATGCAAGTTGTTTTAGATCAGGGCTTCCAGGCTTTGCCTGAAAAACTGAAAATGAAGAATTAGGGACATCTCACTGACTAATTTCACTTAAGTTGTGTCCTTCCAACATCAAACCTGATTCCTATCCCCAAGTAATCTGAAATCCACACACAAATCCAACCCCGCCCCCCAAAATGTATCCATTAAAACAGGTATAAATGCATTTGAAATGCATTTATACATATTAGGCAATTTCTCTGGTGACATACCAATGATTCATTGTTTTATAACAATTTTCTTTAAGATTATAACATTGAAGTCCTTTCAACCATATATTCTCCCATTGTTCCATTTATATATTATAGCCAAAAAAATTAGTTATTTCCCCCTTTAGAAGAGAAGATATTCATTATTTAGCTTTCATTAAAATAGAAATTTGTGTCCTATTTTCTCCTAATCTTTTGGCTTTCTGCAAGGCTATGCAAACTAATGATTCGTTCCACATCTGTTGAGGTTAATGAAGTCTGTTTTGAGAGAGAGCAGGTTAGAAAGGGGAGATTCCTTTGCATTTTTTTTTTATTCTCACCCAAAGTGAACACCAGTGAAGCCACAGGCATGGTAAAAGAGAAATAAAAAAATACTCACACCATACCTAGCATATCTAATCTATTATATTGCTTGCAAGAAAAAAGAGCAGCCATATGTTTGGCTTATATGTAGTTTAAAAGTGTAATGTAAAATCTACACTGTTTCCCAAGCTTCAACAATCACCATTGCTATATTATTTCCTTTATTAAAAGAAGCACGAATGAAGTTTCATTGAACCATCAGATCTGGTGCTTCATTTCAAATTAATAAATATGCAAGTTGTTTATCAATTATAGATCAGGGCTTCCAGGCTTTGCCTGAAAAACTGAAAACGAAGAATTAGGGACATCTCACTGACTAATTTCGCTTAAGTTATGTCCTTCCAATATCAAACCTGATTCCTATCTCCAAGTAATCTGAAATCCACACACAAATCCAACCCCCCCCCCCAAAAAATGTATCCATTAAAACAGTTCTGACAGATACTCTCATTTAGAGTGCATTATGTATCCTGGCCTTGCAAATTGTATTATTGATGTTTCCAGAAGGCAGCCGGGGTAGGTTTGCTCAGGATGTGTAGCCTCACCTCTCTTTCAATGGGTTTACTTGATCATTAGTATTCAGGTGATGCCCAGAAGCAATACATGAAATTAAATGCTAATGCACCTTCCTTGCTATCTCATGAACGTCGTTATGACATACTGTGCAGTCCCATCACTGGAATAATTGTCTATGTAGGACAACTGGCTGCATCTGTGTTCACTTTTCCTTATGCTCTTGCTTCACAGTAGGTTGAAGGTCACCAAGAAGGAGAAAGGGGAGATATCTTCAAAAGGATGTCTGCGATTTTTCTCTTGTTTCTCATGCTCCTTCAGTGGAGTAAAAAAATGTAATTGGCAACTCCCTCCCCCAGAGGCATTTCTACCATCCTTTCAACCCCAAGTCCTCAAAAGAAGAGCTGTCACTGCCATCAACAGACAGAAGGGATGGTAGAGAGTCTCTGAGGATCCTCATCTGCCTCAGATTCTAGAAAAACAAAAAATCTTTTAAATCTTCACGCTAGCTAAACTGGGAATATTTCTTTTTTAAGTGCATGCCCCTCCCATTCTTACTACTATACATGCTTGGTGCATTTAAAAAAAAAAAAAGTTATAGTCCACAACTTCTGCTTCCACTATCCACAGAAACCTCATGGTAGGTTGCAACTCAAAAAAACAGAAAACAAGAGAAAAGTAAAAGAGCAAGAGGAGTACGATTAAAGGACAAAGGGAATGGTCAGGCTATGGATATTAAGTTCCATATGTAAGAGTAAAGTTCCAAGCAGGTAAGGTCACATCAGCTTAGTCTCTGTTCTTAAGATAGGCTGCCATAACATACATGATTCCTCCCACACTTCCATATAATGAGCTTTGCCAACCATGGTTCATTGAGGAGATCCTCCTGCAGATGTTAACCTTAGGATAGGAATTCTCTCTAGCAGCAGGATCCTAAACTTAAGCATAATATAGAAGGTCAGCTGGTAATGTTAAGGCAGTCAGGCCAGTTCCTTTATGATCAATGTCATATTTTCTGAAGATGTCTTGTATACTAGCCTCACTGCTGCATTCTACTCTAGGTGTAATTTCAGAGTTGCCTTCAAAGGCAAAACTCATGTCGAGTCTTTGTTGACATAGTCAGATGTTAGAAAGAAGATGTTCTGGTCAGCCTATTTCCCTCCAGAAAGAGTCATAGTCATCAGATACCAGGACACTGATATTTAACTGTCCCTCAAATAATAAAGAAAAAAAAATGTAGGAATACACCAAAGTTGAGTGTCTGCTTCTTCAGAGTGAAGGCGACTGAAACTAAAGTTGGAGATCTTCCTAATTTGGGGCCCAATCCATTTTTGTGAGGTTCAACATCCATTTATTGGCTCTTATCCAGTCTGTTACAGCATCCAGATACCTAAGCACACCTCATCTAATGACAAGGAGAAATAGAACTATTTGTTTTATTTTTGTTTAGATAGATAGATAGATAAATTTATTGTCATTGTGCTCAGGAACCTGAGAACAACGAAATAAGGTGCTCTTTCGCAACATACAACTAAACAACACCAAAAGACATATACAAATAACAATATAAAACAAATTAAAACAGATAACAATTAAAAACTGTACAACCAGGATATATATATGTTAAGACCACCAGATTCATAACTCTGCATTTAACCTGATCACAGCACTTGGGTAAAAGTTTATTTGTCTATCTCCCTTATAAATAATTCAGTGAAAATTCCTTCCTCTTCCTGTTTTTACCCGAGGTGGGTTGCTCCGAGAGCATGTCACCCAGCCAGCTTTCATGCTTAAGGCAGAACCAGACTAGAACTCCCACTCTCCCACTTTCTAGCCTGGTGCCTTAATCACAGTATCAAACTAGCTCTATCAGAATGAACCCAATCAGTGCTTTCAAAGTTGAACGCTAGACAAGAGTCAGTATGGCAGAATTCCTACTCATCCAGCATTCACGTTTTGTCCAGTGGTTTATGGAGGTAACATATTTGTTTTATTATGTTTATGGGGCCTAATGCCATTATTTATGTGACATATTTTGATGCTTTAAAAACACTCAAAAGAGACTATAGTAGTGATTTGTAGAGTTGGCAGCTTTAAGATGTGTGAACTTCCCTAGGCAGAATGCTGGTTGAGATTCGGTACGATAATGTTTTGGAGTATTCAGAAACGTTGTCTCTCTCCGAGAATGGATCGCCCAAAAATATATTTCCACTTAACAGTTTACTTCCAAAAAGGCAATCAGAATTCATTTTAGCTCTGAAATAGCCTCTATAATGGGCTAGAAGATGTACAAACCGAAACAAAACGCAATAATGTTTATTGAACACAGGAAATTTTAAGTTCTTGGAGATGACCTGCTGAAAGCTGGCAGCACCAAGTTATGAAGGAGAACAGCCTAAGAGACCACTACTTAAATATGGATGAACATGGTGTTTTGTTTTGTTTTTTTACAATTTAGTTAGAGAGACTGCAATCTGAAAGGAAAGACTGTCACAGGCAGATGGTTTTTTTTTCACTGATTCATCATGTAATTTTGGTTTCAAAGTTCCTTTCCCTGCTGCTTTCCTACGCAGCGAAACTTCATGCCGTGGTTACAGTTGTGACCATTGGGGTCAGGTAGGCTTTTCAGTTGCCTTATCTGTTTTGTTCTTAGGAAAAGCACAAATATTCTTCTCCTCTGGGCTGGAGTGTAGAAGTGTGAAGAGCGCGTTGCCGTGACTCAGTTAATGTGTTCTTCTTTCTTCCAGCCAAAATTTAAAACCGAGATAGATTCACCATCCTCATTGTCAACCCTAATCAGCCAGACAGTGGATTTCTTCACCCGACATGGCAGAGAAGGCTGCCCTCCTTATGCTTTGCAGTGTAACACTTGCCAACCTCAGCTGTGCTGTGAAAAAGTTTTGACAAGTGGCCCAGACCCCTGGATTTAGCCATGTGTCAGAAGTAAACCGCCCCCCCGCCCCATTTGCCATTTCTTCCAGCCTTGATTCTGCTGCCAGGCCAGGAAGTAGCAGGCAGAGGGGGGGGGAAGAAGCCGTTTTAGCCCCCCAGGTTTCCTAGCTAAAACTTTCTTTGGAGATCTGGATTGGGTTGAATAGTTGAAAGCCCAAACAACAGCTGACATGGGTGGAAAGCTGCATATAGTTGGCTCTTTGCCACTTTGCAGCCCTTGCCTGCCAGCTGTTGCTTGGGCTGTTTTTGAAGGTGGATTTGCCGAACTTCATTCAGAAGACTGTTTTTAAAAGTTATGGTCTTATGAATGGGTTGTAGCATCGTTTTGAAAGAGTGAAATGCTGTTCAGAGTTTTGCAGCATAAATTTAGCGCCAGAGAAATAAACACGGATGGCTGATGCTTCATTTAACGTCTTTATAAACATCTTAAGTAAATTTTACAATACCAGTTGTAGATTTCTCCAACATGGAGCAAACTCAAACAGAAGTAGACATGTTCCAAGTTCAGAGCAGAGCAGCAACTCAACTTTAGCAGACAAGCAAGACAGAGTTAGTTTTTCTTTCACTTTTGAGCTGAGCACAGAACAGAGATAAACCATGTCCAGATTTTCTTTTTAAGTTTCAGCCCTCAATTGGGCTCTCATTGGTTGACCTTGTTACTAAGCTCTATTCCAGTTCATGAATATACTCTGACAAACTCCCAGCTTTCAAAGCAGGCAGAATCATAGATGACAAAAGTATTACAAAACACAATAGGTATAATAGGAAGGTAAAGAAGAGTAGCAACAATATGGACTCCACACAATGGCCAGATGAAGATCCAAGGGATTGATTGAGAGGATCTCATAAAGACAGACAGCCAAGAATTTGTGTTCCACTCTTCCACTAGATCCAAAGGCCTGCATTTACCTCTTTGGTTTTAAAATAATCTCACGTCACCTAATGGCCCTACTCTTGCCCGGAGAACACAGTGTGCAGGTAGTCCTTGGCTTACAACCACAATTAAGCCCAACATTTCTATTGTTAAACAAGACAATTATTGACTTTTGCCCCATTTTACGACCTTTCTTGTCACAGTTGTTAAGCGAATGACTGCAATTGTTAAGTTGGTAACATGGTTATTAAATGAATCTAGCTTGCCCATTGACTCTGCTCGTCAGAAAGTCGCAAAAGATGATCACATGATCCCGGGACACTGCAACCGTCATAAATATGAACCAGTTGCCAATCATCTGAATTTTGATCACGTGACCGGGAAGATGCTACAATGGTCCTAAGTGTGAAAAATGGTTGAAAGTAACTTTTTTCATGCCATTGTAGCTTTGAATGGTGACTAAAAGAAGGCTGTACATCAAGAACTATCTGTAGTGAAAATCGATTTACACTTGTACGCTTTTGTTAGCATTTAATACTAAGAACTTCATAAGAAATACCGTATAAACAGACTTTAAAACTGGACGGTGGATCACATAAAAATCTTTATGTTAAATTTGTCAAAGTTAATGCGCTAAGAAAAAAAAGGATTTTAAGTTAAGCTACATGTTTCTTTTCTGGAGAAAATTACTATAATAGATACATTTGCTGAAATGCAATTACTGTCACTGTAACAATCTCTCTTTCTCCCTCTCTCCCTCCCCCTCCTCTCTCTCCCCCTCCTCTCTCTCCCCCCCCTCTCTCTCCTCCCTTTCTCCTTATTCAGGAGAGCATTAAAAAGCCTGCTATCAAAAGGCTAGGTACCAGTTCTAGTAGGGAAAAAAAAACATATTTATTTTTTTGTTAAAAATGACAGAAAATCTCTTATCCTTTGGCTCATTACAATTTAGTTCTGAGCATTTCTTTAAGGTTCATCGACAGTTTCTTCTGAAAGAATGAGAGATTAACAATTATACAGCACTGAAGGCTGTAGGAGTGGCCAGTGTTTCAGAGAGAGTGGATTAGAGCAGGGGTCCCCAACCACCGGGCCCCGGACCGGTACCGGTCCATGGAACATTTTCTATAGGGCCGCCGGTTTGCTGGGCGCCGCCATCTTGTTTCGATGAGAAAGTGCTTCCGGGTGAGCTTTTCCGGTTGGAAAGTGGCGTTTGGGTCCTGAAGGAATCCTTGAGGCTTAGTTTCATCGAAGGGGTGGGGGGCGGCTTTGAACGAAACTAAGGCATGACGATTCTTTCAGCACCCAAGGCAAGGCAAGCCGAGTGACCGTCCCGAAGCCCATCGACAAAGGTACAAAGGAGGAGTTGAAGGTGGCGGGGAGAAGCGGGGGACGGCTGGCTGGCTGGTCGCTCGGCTCGCCTTGCCTTGTCATGTGTGCTGATGCCGGTACTGGGCCATGGATCATTTTGTGATGCCGGTACCGGGCCGTGGCACAAAAAAGGTTGGGGCCCACTGGATTAGAGAATAGTGAGATTGCATAATTTTGCCTTTTCAGAAGAGTCACTAAATATATGTGTGCTGAATCCAAGGTCATTTCTCGGCCAGAAAGACACAGCATCTTCTACAGTCATCCAAGCACCCATGTGTCAAATAATAATAGTAACGAGGGCAGGCTTTATGGGCAGGCTGGGGTGATGCTATGGAGATACATGCTACCAATGGGGAAAAGGCGCAAGTAAGGTTTCCAAGCTATTTCTCTCTGTCCTTGAAACATAAATGGACCACTCTCCCTGTGTCATGGCCTTCAACCCTATAGATTCTTATAGTGAACTCTTACCCATCGCTACTCATCATTTCCCCTAACTGCCACTGCTAATGGAACAGGATCATTACTAGAAGACAACAAACTTTTTCTTTTTTTAAAAAAAGCACCCTTTTCAGGACATTTATTCCCAAATAGCTGACATTTTCATCTCCTCTTGATCCAAGCACAAAACCATCTTACAAAGTTCTACCTCAGAAAATGAGAAACTTCCCGTTTGCTGAATCATACAATTGAACATCCAAATGCAGTACCGGATTCCTTTATACAGATTTTGCCCAAAGATATTTGTTTGTTCTCTCCCTCTCTCCCCACCTCTTTCTCCTCTCTCTTTCTCTCCCTCCCTCTCTCTCTCTTTCTCTCTCCAATGAGTCACCATGTGTGAACAGGTAGCAATATAAATTCAATAAATAAATAAATAGTCAAATCAAAGTTCATGATATAGTCATGGAGCAAAGAGATTACAGATGAAATCTGTTCAGAGCGCACATTTCTGTTTTCATACTGCTTCACTGCTTGATGCTTTCTACATCAAATCCTCATTTCTGTTCTTCCCGTTTTTGCTAGATCAGCTAGAACTCTGAGCATTGCATAACCATTTATAATGTTGTTTCCATTGGCCTGGGAAAAAGCAAAAATACATTGCGAGAGAAACACTCATAGATTGCGAAAATGCAAATGCTCTTGTCATATGAATACATTCCTTTTACTACATTAAATTCCAGCACAAACAGAGGTTGAACTCTCTGCCCTTAATTACAGCATGCAATTACTATGTTATTTAGTTACTGCTGAGTGCTTCCACTTTTCCATGGAAGCTGGACACACCTCTGGAACCATGTGTTAGTATTTGAAAGGATTTGCCAAATCACTCCCTGAAGAACAACAGCCCATGGGGAAAAAAGCACAAATTAAAATAAGCACTGATAGGGTCAGAAAACCACTCCAAGATACCCACCAGTCTTCAGAAGACTCACCCCAATGTCCCTTTGATCAGCAAAATAATAAATTAAAAAAAATGGGCTCATGTAGTCACATGAAGTGCTGATACCACTTTAGAATACCTTGGTAAGATCACACTTGGAATATTGCATCCAGTTTTGGTCGCCATAATGTCAAAAAATACGTTGAGACTCTAGAAAGAGTGCAGAGAAGAGCAACCAAGATGATTAGGGGACTGGAGGTTAAAACATATAAAGAACGGTTGTTGGAATTGTTTAATGAAAACTAGTACCAGGGGTGACATGATAGCAGTGTTCCAATATCTTGTCACAAAGAAGACGGAGTCAAGCTATTCTCCAATGCACCTGAGGGCAGGACAAGAAGCAATGATAACAGATAACATAATCAGAGTTGGAAGGTACCTTGTAGGTCATCTAATCCAACCCCCTGCCCAAGCGGGAGACCCCACACCATTTCTGACAAATGGCAGTCCAATCTCTTCTTGAAAGTCTCAAGTGAAGGCGCTCCCACAACTTCCGAAGGCAAACTGTTCCATTGGTTGATTGTTCTCACTGTCAGAAAGTTTCTCCTTGTTTCTAGGTTAAATCTCTCCTTGTTCAGTTTCCATCCATTATTCCTTGTCTGGCCTATAGGAGCTTTAGAAAATAGCTTGACCCCCTCCTCCCTGTGGCAGCCCCTCAAATATTGGAAGACCGCTATCATGTCTCCCCTGATCAAGGAGAGAAGCAACCCAGAACTAAGAACGAATTTCCTGTTTAGTTAGAACAAATAATCAGTGGAACAACTTTCCTCCAGAATTGTGACTGGTCCAACACTGGAAGTTTTTAAGAAGAGATTGGTCACCAATTTGTCTGAAATGGTATAGGGCTTCTTGCCTGAGTCCAGGGTTGGACTAGAAGATCTCCAAGATCCCTTCCAACTCTGTTGTTCTGTTAAAAATCACTTAAAATTTCTGAGAGTCCCATGTTTTCATTGCTACATGATGATTTTGTTTTTATCTGAAGGAAGAAATGCCCAACACCTTCCTGCATGCTAGGTTCACAGAATAATTGAATTGAATGGGGCCACTATTTTGTCCAATGCTCTGCTCCAGTACACAAATCCGGATTATAACATCCCAGATAGATGGTTATTGAGCCACTGCCTGAAAGGGAACCCACAAGCTCTTTGTGTCACTGGTTTCACTGTCGTGTGACTCTTGTAGTTGGACAGGTTCCCCTCCCCGCTAACATTCAGTCACAATCTGCCTTCCAGTCAGATGTACGTCCATTGCTCTGGGCCCTTTATTCTGGGACAACAGAGAATACACATTGTGTTAATGTAGAAAAGCATCCAGTAAAGCAGGGATCTTCAGACTTGGCAACTTTAAGATGTGTGGGTTTCAACTCCCAGAATTCCCCAGCCAGCATGGTTGAGGAATTCTGGGAGTTGAAGTCCACAAGTCTTAAAGTTGCCAAGTTTGGAGACTTCTGCAGTAAAATAATAACTTAGGAAACATTAAGAAAAAACCTAGGTTGAATAAATAGCAAAAATACAATCTTTCAAATAATATCCCACTGTAAGTTACTAGCCTTCAGCCTGTGCAATGTTACAACAGTTCATTTAATGACCGTTCAAAATTACAATGGCAGCAAAAAGGGGGACTTATGACAACTTTTCACACTTACGACCATTGCAGTATCCCCATGGTCACATGATCAATATTCAGACGTTTGGCAACTGGTTCATATTTATGACGGTTGCATTGTCCTGTGATCACCTTTTGCAAACTTCTGACAAGCAAAGTCAATGGGGAAACCAGATTCACTTAACAAACATGTTACTAACTTAAGAACTGCAGTGATTCACTTAACAATTGTGGCAAGAAAGGTCGTAAGATGGAGCAAAACACATTTAACAATTGTCTCCCTTAGCAACATAAATTTTGGGCTCAATTGTGGCCGTAAGTTGAGGACTATCTGTACTTTACAGCATATAAGATCAGAAAAGCCAGCTGGCTTGAACCCATTTAACCATTAAGTAACATGTATGCCAAATAATAATAATTAGGTCTGGAACTGATGTGAGTCCATCAATAAACATTCTTCTTTTTAATAATTGGAGAAGTCATCTGTTAGTTTCCCCTTCATGGTGTGGGTGGTATTTCAACATTTCCCATATTTGCACATTAACACAATTGCCGATGTTTTAACTTACAATTTGGGTTTCTATTCATTGCAATGCAGGAGGATCCAGTATAGCTGGAAAGCTTACAGTTCTCAGCATGTCCTGTGAACACAGCCAAGGAGACCTAGTTTTGCATATGGAATATTAACCATGAAATGTTTATGTTTGTTTTCATGCAGACAGCCTTATTATTGAATTAGCTTTTTTTTCCATTTCCCCCCTTTATTATAAAGTATATGAATCAGATTCACTTTGGATTCATAAATTAATAGGGCTCCCACAACTTGCTAATTCACACACACATTTAAGGTTAACATTAACTAAGCTTCATATATGTGCATGTGGCTGGTAGATTTTCAACTCACATGATCAAGCATCTTGCATATCAATATGGCTAATAATAACCTTCAGCCTCTATAGTAGATCAAGTTTTAATTTACTTCTTCTCTTGGTAGGCATTGTCCACAATGCTGCTATTTGCCTGTAATGTCTATTTATGTGAAATTGTAGCCGTCCATATTTTTTTTGTATTTGGCACATTTCTATTGAGTCTAAGCTTCAGTCAAAGCCACGTAGAGTTAAGGATCAAGTGATACAGGCATCTTTAAAAATAAGGTTTTACAACATGGCTCTGTTAAATTTTCCAACAGTCCCTGCCTCTTTTGAGCATAGAAACCTAGGTTCTGATGAAATATCTTAATTTTTTTCTTTTAGCCTGTATGTATCAATGCTCATTCATATTGCAAAATAGACTTTTTACCTTTTCTATAACTTATTGATCTACTCCAGGAGCAAATAAACAGAAAACCCTCATCAAATATCCATAATCTTAATCAAGAAGTCACTTGGAGCTAGAAAACATATATAAATTAATGCTCTTTTGGTTACTTGTAAATCATTGCAGTATATATTTTAATGACTAATTTTTGAACTTGCTCACATAATTAGATGCTGCTATGAAGAACTTTACAGTAGTCTGTTTCTACGGCTCTTTAACTATTGTAATTTTTAATTGTTATCATTGTGAAATATATGCTGAAAAAAACTTAATTATCTTGCCCATGTAGGAAGAAAAATAATGCATACCAAATTTATTACAAACATGGAAGCCTAATAGCAATGACATTGTTCTAATTAGAATGTAAAAGATCTATTGGGTTGATTTGCTGGCTCTCAGGCTAATCTCATTATGTTCTTTTTTAATTATGAAAAGATTCCTCCAAACTTACAGAGCGATAAGAGGACAAGTCTTTGAAACGCAATTTTAAAATATATCTAAGGTGATCCGTGACTTATAACCATTCATTTAGTGACTGTTTGATGTTACAATGGCACTGGAAAAAGTGACTTATGAGAGTTTTTCACACTTACGACTGATGCAGCATCCTGTGGTCATGTGATTAAAATTTGAATACTTGGCAACTGGCATGTATTTATGACGGTTGCAGTGTCCCAGAGTCATGTGTTCCCTTTTTGTGACCTTCGGACAAGCAAAGTCAATGAGGAAGCCAGTTTCTCTTTAACAACCATGTTACTAATCTAACAACTGCAGGAGTTCACTTAATAACTGTAACAAGAATGGTCGTAAAAATGGAGCAAAACTCACTTAACAATTGTCTTGCTGAGCAATGGAAATTTTGGACTCAATTGTGATTGTAAGTCAAGGACTGCCTGCACTTATTTATAGCATTAGTAGACTGTAAATTTATCTATCTCAGTTTCTTATTTAAGATGGGGTTAAGAAGTATATCTGAGTTGAAATATATTTTAGAGGCAGCAACTTCTAAAAGTATGGATTGTCCACCAATTCTAGGGTGTATAGTCTTGTAAAATATGGCCAAATGTGTTTGACTTTAGCATTCAAATTTTCCAGCTGTCATGCAGATGTGTAAAGAGATGAAAATATCCTTAGGGATGTGTGTATATACCATCCGTGCTTATTATGTTAATATGTGAGGACTATCAATGAAACACCAATTTTCTCACATAAATGACCAGGTTTGTGATCAGCTGGAAGAGGAAATGGTTGTAATTTTTTTATAGGTTATGTTAGCAGAATTGCACATTCTAAATCTTGGTTCAGAATTAGCCTCTAAGATTATATTCTGCAGTAACACAGAACGAATAAAACCAGCCTTCTTACAAATCTAGCACTTGTTGGAAGTGCTAAGCAATAAGATAATAATTTAGCAAAAAAAAAAAAAAAAAAACATAACAGTTCAGAATTAAATTTGTGCTAGGTGATACCACATTTTGTCAAAATAAACAGACAAAAATTGCTACTGTAATTACTGTTGCATAATATGAACATATTGCAAAAAATAACAGTGGAATTCAGAACGTAAGCTAGACTAATCTAAAAAGCAGGTGATATTCCAAACATTTTTTTTTAATGTTCAGTGAAACCATTTCACTGTTCAGAGTATGTGTTTCTGCAAGGGGTTAAGATTCATGGTAAGGTTCCAAAATATTTTTTTTAAAAAACATTGCTAATTGCATAGTTAATTGCAAGGAGCATATTTCAAATTTCTTAGTGGTTATTTCAAAGTGATTATTTCCCCTTTAAAAATAGGTCCTTAAGAATACTGGTGTTATATACTGTATCGAGTTTAGAGAGAAGCGAATAGGAACGCTTTTATTTAACTTTTTTACTTTTATAATTCCGCCTAATTAACTTCTTGCAACATATACCTTGGAAATAGAATCGCATCTGTGATACAGCAGGCAAAAATTCAGTTTCTTGCTCAAATCTCATGTTGGTGGGCCTGATCAGCTTCGGCCACTATTCTTGGACTGAGCTTAAACAGCCAAGTATAAACACCACCCTTATTAGCTGACTTTGGTGACTGAGCATTTGGGCTCAATTGCCACAGCTCTGTAACATCTCTTGCTTACTTGTCTTTGCTTTATCATACGTGTCATCTCCTTACTTCCCCAAGCCTTCGCTCTGGCTGATCTTTGAATCGCTCTAGATAAAAGATTTCCAGCTATTAAATGAAGCACATTCTGATAGAGGCAGAATTACAGTTCACAACAAAATTACAAATTAACCATCTACATTTTATCCTAATGTGTAGTGCCAACATTTTAGCCTAGCGTGTAGTATTAACTCAGAACATCTAGGTAGTTTATAGTTCCATAGGAAGAGATCATCTTGACACATGGATTAAGGTAACCATGGACCAAGCATGTCTGTAAATATACAAGAGAGATTTAAGCTTTAACAATATCACCCTTACAAGGTAGTCCATATAAGAAGCACACCTAGAACTACTAATTCTTAAAAAAATTGTGTATGGTTATATTAATAGAATCTTGGAAGTCTGAAAGCACGTCACTCCCCACCCCTTCCCTTTACAATCCAAAAAACTAGGGAAAGTCCCTTCTGAGTTGTCTGCCATTCCCCCATTGTTTCTCTAGACCAAATTGCCTCTTATCTAATCTTTGTGTAATCTATAGCTCTTCCTCCTGTCTCCCAGGGTGATACCCACATACATTTACAAAGGGTCACCTCTGGGCTCTACTTGACAAAGCTTTGCCTTTCTCAGGCTTTTCATTTCAATTGTTTAGTTAAGCCACCTTTTGGATTGCAGTTTTTTTTTAAAAAAATATTTCCACTACACACTGCAAGTTCTTGGTGAATTCAGGAAAGCAGCCAAAAATGATTCTAAGCTTGCTTTCTCTCCCCACCCCCAGGTGCCTTTGAGTCAGTCTTGATTCCTGTCTAGACAAATCCCTGTACCTTTCTTGGCAAGGTTGCTCTGGAAGTGGGTTTCCATTGCCTTTTTCCTAGGGTTGAGAGAAAATGACTGGCCCAAAGTCACCCAGTTGGCCCAGTGCCGAAGGCAGCATTAGAAGATTTGCTTGCTTCCCATTCAACTTCTTAACCACTAGAGCAAACTGGTTTTCAACATGCATTTTGAGAATTAAAGTTGAGCCACTGCCTTTTCAAAAGAATAGTGAATATAATCGTGGATTAAATAATTAAGGAAGGTCTGATCTTCAGGTTTTGTACTTCCAAATTAACCACAGTGAATACTGAAGACATTTTCCTGAGGGTAGGAAAGTTAGCATAAAACAATTTCCATCATAAGCGCCGGCAAGATATATTTCCCATTGCTCTCAGAAATCCCCTTGTATTAGAAGCTTCTTCAATTGAGGGAATGAATAACAATACAGCACTCTTTGTCTCTATCTTTCTATTTGCAACGAACTGGTTAATCAAGTCAACATTTTCTGAGATAACAAATGTGCAAGGAAGGACTACTTGATTGTGATAGATACCATTAGTAGTATCAGAATAATAAGATTACTGATTTCGGCAGCAACACGGGATTATTGCAAAATCAGTATCTTCAGAACTAGCACAAGATCTACAACTGATTTTCTCTAAATGGGACACCTAATTATAACTAAAAAAAACTATACAGGTAGTCCTCATCTTATGACCATAATTGAGCCCAAAATTTCTGTTGTGAAGTGAGATATTTGTTAAGTGAGTTTTGCCCCATTTTACGGCCTTTCTTACCACCGTTGTTAAGCGAATCACTGCAGTTGTAAAGTGAATCTGGTTTCCGCATTGACTTTGCTTGTGAGAAGGTCACAAAAGGTGATCACATGTTCTCAGGAACTTCCAACCATCACAAATATGAGTCAGTTGCTAAGGGTCTGAATTTTGATCACGTGACCATGTAACCATGGAGATGTAAGAGTGAAAAATAGTCATAAGTCACTTTTTTCAGTGCTGTTGTAACAAAATGGGACCCCTAATTGTAATTTTAAAAGCTACATTCAGGTGAAGGGGACTAGAAGTTTTATAAACAAGTTTGTTGGAAATTTTCTTCTTCTTCTTCTTCTTTCTTCAGCGTTTGTCTCGCACTCTGGCGAGGTCCGCTAATGTCCTTGAGTACTGCTTCCACGCCTCTCTGTCTGCCACGTATGTCGGGTCTGCCTTCGCGATCTCTAGATCGGCCTTGATCGTGTCCATCCAGCGTTGCTTAGGTCTACCACGCGGTCTCGCTCCTCCGACAATCACCTTCATCGCAGATTTGATGATGGATTCTTCCTTGGCGCGACTCACATGGCCGAACCATCATAGCCGGGACTGCCTCATGACCGTGGGGATGGGCACGACGTTGAACCGTCTGCGCACTTCTTCATTCCTGATGCGATCGAGTAGGGTGAGGCCTACCGACCATCGAAGCATTCGCATCTCCATTGTCTGGAGTCTGCTTTGACTTCTTTGGTCGTCGGCCAGCACTCTGCGCCGTATATGGCCACGGGCGCACCACAGAGTTATAGATTTTCGCCTTCAGGCGCATCGGCATCTTCTTGTCACAGAGGACGCCCGTGACGGACTTCCATTTGCCCCACGCTGCGTTGATCCTGGCTGCCACCTCAGTTTGTAGTAGGCCTTCTTCCCCAAGAGTAGTTCCCAGGTACTTGAAGGTGGAGGCGCGCGGTAGCTCCTGCCCGTTCACGTGGATGGAGCCTGTCGTTTCGTTGTCAGTGGTCAGGTATTCGGACTTCTTTAGGTTCAACCGGGCCCGAACTGCTCGAGCGGTCGTGCCACTGTTGGACTAGGTGCTCAAGTTCAGCCTTGCGCAGGTTGGCCAGGAACACATCATCGGCGTAGAGCAGCGTCCATGGGGCGGGCGTGTGCAGGTCGTGTGTAATTGTGTCCATCACCAGAATGAACAGCAGTGGTGAGAGAGCAGAGCCCTGGTGTACGCCGACGGTGATATTGAACTCCTCTGATATCCCAGCTGCCGCTTTTACACGGCTTTTGTGACATCTGTATAGGAGTTGGACCCATTGTACGAGTAGCTCGGGCACGCCGTGATCTCGCAGTGCGTACCAGATGAGATCGTGCGGGACTCGGTCGAAGGCCTTTTCCAAGTCCAAGAAGGCGGTGTGGAGCGGGATTTTCTTCTCTCTGTGAGCCTCCATCAGCATCCGCACACCGAAGATGGCATCGGTGGTGCCGCAGTTCTTGATGAATCCGGCCTGGTTGACGCTGATGTCGACGATGTCCCGAATGCACTTATCGAGGACGCGTTCGAAGATCTTCATAGTGTGTGACAGTAACCTGACCGGTCTGTAGTTGGAGCAGTCCGCTGGGCTGCCCTTTCCCTTCCAGATCGGAACAGTGGTGCTGCGGTACCAGTCATGTGGCACTATTCCCGTGGAGACGATGTTGTTGAACAGCTCGCACAGCCACAATGCCGAGCCCGGTAGTGCCTTTTTCCAGAAGTCGGCAGGGATGTCGTCTGGTCCTGTTGCCTTACCGTTTTCATGGCCTTGATGGCGTCGGTGACCTCGCTGGCGTGAATGCCTGAGACTGGGCCTTCGACGGGGTCACCTTGCGGGGTTCGTGGGTGTGGGAACTCCTCGGTGGAGATCTTCTCGAAGTATTGCCGCCACCTCTCGGCAGCGTCTCTGGGGTTGACGATCAAATTTCCCCTTTCGTCGTTGATCCCATGAAACTGGTCAATGTCCAGGGTCTTCCTGTGTCTGCTTTTGGCTAGGCGGTAGATCTCATTCTCGCCTTCTCGCGTGTTCAGCTTCTCGTAGATGTCGTCGTAGTGGGAGCTTCTGGCTGTCGCTACTGCTTTCTTGGCTGCCTTTTTGGCCGCCTTGTACTCACAGAGCTTCTCGCTGGTCTTGTCCTGAAGAAAGGCCTTGTAGAGCCGTTTCTTCAGGTGCACGGCATCTTGTACTTCCGGTGTCCAGAGCCATGTATCTCGTTCGATGCGTCTCCGTCCTGGCTTGGTACAACCAAGCTGTTGGCAGCCGGCAGTGTGAACAGTGCTGTTCAGCATGGACCACGCTTCCTGTGGCCCGTCGACCATCTGCAGGAACTGCTCCGGTTTGATGAGGGGTCCCGCCATCTTCTTCTGGTTCCACCACTTGATTCGTGGCTGGTCTGCATTCTTTTTGTCAATCTTGGTCTTGGGCTTGCTGATCCTGATCTTCGCCATCAGCGGCCTGTGCTGACTGCTCGATTCGTACGGGTACACCTTGGCGTTGAGCACGTTTTTAGCGGCTCTTCGTCGTACGATGATGTAGTCGATCTGTGTGTGGTGGTTCCCATTTCTGCTATGGTAGGTGAGGAGTTGGGGTTCTCGCCTAATGAAGCAGGTGTTCGTGATGGTCATATCATGGGAGTCGGCAAAGTCCAGGATCCTCTGGCCATTCTCATTCATATCGCCTGTGCCGTGCCCACCGTGGCACTGGTGTCCGTTTTTGTCCCGCCCTACATGACCATTCAGGTCGCCAGAGATGATGATGTCGTCTTCATATGGGATCTGCCTGAGTTGGATGTCGAGCAGTTCCCAGAAGGTATCCTTCTCCTCCTTGTGACATCCGGTCTGAGGGGCGTAGGCGGACAAGATGTGTAGGCGCTGCCTCTCGGTCGCTACGACAATTATCATCAGTCGTTCTGTGAGGCGCTTAACTTCTGCAACGGAGCTTTGCCAGCTGGGACTGACAACCATAGCTACACCGCCGCGGTTTTCCTTACAGCTGGTGTATATGATCTTATAGCCGTCTATAGTCGTAGCCTTGTTGCCCTTCCAGCGAGTTTCCTGGAGGCAGCAGATGTCCAGCTTCCTGTCCCGCATGGCCCTGACGATCTCGGTCGAGCGTCCAGTCAGCGAATCCACGTTCCAGGTGGCCACCTTGAGCGTCTGGCAATCCTCTGTTCCCCGCTTGCGATTTTTCACACGGATCGGGTAGTCTCCGTGCATCTCCTTCCTTCCTTCCTTCCTTCCTTCCTTCCTTCCTTCCTTCCTTCCTTCCTTCCTTCCTTCCTTCCTTCCTTCCCTTCCTTCCTTCCTTCCTTCCTTCCTTCCTTCCTTCCTTCTCAGATGTTTGCCATAACTAATGTTGATATAGACATGCATCATAGATAATGTGAAGTTTTATTTTTATAGTATTCTCCAAAGAATTTGTGAGAGGATAGCTAGGGACATAAACACATCTTTTAGCCTGAAGGCAAATTTTGATGTATATGACACAGCAAAATAAAAGAGGTATCTCCAAAAGATATGCATATAGGTACATCTTATTGGCCAAAAGAAAAAAAAATGCACCCCATTCATTTCCTAGTAATGAAACCATTCAAACTGTGCTGACAATATTTATTTTGGGGGGATTATAGCCATAAGAAAAGTATAAAATAGATTTATGTTTCCTTCTAGTTAAACTATGGCTATTAAGACATTGCAAAATGTAGATATTTTTTTTCTAAATCCAGTCAGACTTCATGAAATTTAATTGTCTTTCCTGCCTGGTTATGTAAGCATTCTTTCCATTTTATCTTCATGCTTGTTTATAGCTTGAGAGGATTGATTTGCAAGCTAACTTTAACTCTTGATATCATGTACCTATAATGTGCTATACTTGAGCCTCACTTATAAAAGATGGATGGCTTTTATATACAGGAGCTGAAGTAGGATTGGTTCTTATCTCCTCTGCTTATTTTGCTCCCACACTGAATATTTTGTTTTTAAGATTTTTCTCTTCAGTGTTATTCCACAGGCTTCACTTTCCATGTGATTCTCTCAAATGGTGTCGCTATGTGAGGCTTGTACTTTCTGTCTGACAGCAGGTTACTTTGTCTACACAAGCAGCTTGCTGGATATCCGTCTTTGGTAGCTGTACTCCCCCAAAAGGAAGGTTTCCTTTATACTCTTGTTTCCATGCCTGGGAAATCTCATCTTACGGCCGTCCTCCAAAGTCAGAGAGCTTTTCTTTATATCTGGTCCTGTCATTATTCCTGGCAAGATTGTTCTGGAAATTCAGGATTGTTTTCAACCCCTGTTTCTTCTAGGCCAAAGATGTCCAACCTTGGGAACTTTGTGGACTTGAACTCTCAGAATTCTGGGAGTTCAAGTCCATGTGTCTTAAAGTTAGCATGGTTGGAACACTCTGCTCTAGGCAATCACATCATTAGATTCCTCCAATTTGTCTGAATATTTGTTTGTTCTGGAAAACTAGGCAGAGCTGCAAATGTCGTTCACCTACTCTTTTCTCTGGGAAAATACAAAAGAGTGGGAGTTTTAATTAAATGATTTCCTTTAAAAAAAAATAAACATGTCAAAGTGAAAGCAACTGAACTCCCCAGTCTGTTAAGGCTTTCTTGTGCTACTTTCTGTGCATACCTGGGATAACCTCCAACTACTTTTCCCAATCAGATGCTTTGTGGATCTGGTAGGCTAAAATGTCAGAATTGAAAGTCAAAACCGGATGACTGAACATTACACGAGTTTTAGTCCAACACATTTGGAGAATATCACCTTAGCATATACTCCTCACTTTCCCTTAGCCCTATACTTTCTATTAGAGCATGATTATTACAGTTAGTATTTGTGGGTACCTTTGAGTCAATCTTTACTCCTGGAAAACATCTGAACTAGTCCCTATGGGTTTTTTTTTTGCAAGTTTTTAGCAAGTGATTTATCCTTTCTAGGGTGGAAGAGAATAACCAGGCCAAAGTTACCCAGCTAGCTTTTTGCCTAAGGCAGAACTGGCACTCCAAATTTCTAGGTTTCTAGTCTGGTGGCTGTAATTGCAACACCAAAGTACCTTTCTATCTTGAAAAATTAGCATAATGTAAATAAATGTAAAATTAGGGTTGACTCAGCCTTCCATCCTTCCGAGGTGGGTAAAACGAGGACCCAAATTGTTGGGGACAATAGGCTGACTCTGTAAACTGCTTAGAGAGGGCTGTAAAGTACTATAAAGTGGTATATAAGTCTACGTGCTATTGCTATAATCAGATCTGGGCCACAGTTCCGTACATAGGCAGTAGGCTTCTGAATTTAGTGGTTCAATTCATACAGCATGCTAAGCCAAAACCAGACAAACCAGCCTTATCATGTGGCATTCTACCCAATTATGATTTATTTAATAAACCATCCTTAATAATCATGGCTTAGTCCTAAGTACAAATACATGCCATAAAGCATATCCCAAGGAAACATTATAGTTGTGCCTCAGTGGTGCAGTGGTTAGAGTGCAGTACTGCAGGCTACTTCTGCCAACTGCCAGCTGCCTGTAATTTGGCAGTTCAAATCTCACCCGGCTCAAGGTTGACTCAGCCTTTTATCCTTCCGAAGTGCATAAAATGAGGAGACAAATTGTTGGGGGAAATAGGCTGACTCTTGTAAACCACTTAGAGAGGGCGGTAAAGCAGTGGTCAGCAACCAGAGAGAAAATTTTGGTGGTCCGCAGAGAAATGTTCCCAAAGCACTCCCCCCAGAACAATCTAGGTTGTGTGGGAACATAAGCCTGCATCTCCCCCATGGCCCGCCTACCCGCTGGCCCTCACCCTTTGGCGGAGCACAAACTTTACCTTGAGTAGAGCCACGCGAGCTGGAACTGGAAGGTAAGACCAACAGCGGGGGAGGGAAATCTGCCCCAGGATGGCTTGCTGATGTTGATGGGAAAGTCGGTCCTATATTCCAGAGCTGCAGTAGTCACAAGACTGGCCCTTTGGTCATCCCTGAGCAGCTTCTCCAGTCCATGGCAGGCCGGTGCACCTGGGTAGAGGAGCAGCTGCTCCGGGATGACCAAAGGGCCAGTCCTGTGACTATTGCAGCTCTGGAATATGGGACCAACTTTCCTACCAACATCAGCAAGACACCGTCAGTAAAAATTCATATTAGTGGTCCACGGGATTTAAAATTATGAGTTTGGTGGTCCCTGAGGTCCAAAAGGTTGGTGACCCCTGCTGTAAAGCACTGTGAAGTGGAATATAAGTCTAAGTGCTATTGCTATAATTCTACTGCCTCTTCAAGACATCCTCTCTTTTTCTGGATGATATTTGATTACAGGTAGTGCTTGATTTGCAACATTTTATTTAGTGTAACTGTTAGAAGTTACCACACCACTGAAAAAAATGACTTATGACCATTGCAGCATCCATGTTCACATGATCAACATTCGGATGTTTGGCAGCTGACTCTTATTTACGATGGTTGCAGTGTCCTAGGGTCATGTGATCCCTTTTGCAACATTGTGACAAGCAAAATCAATGGGAAAGCGAGATTCACTTGACAACTGTGTAACTACCTAAACAATTGCAGTGATTCACTTAACAACTGTGGCAAGACAGGATGTAAAATGGGGCAAAGCCTAATTAACAACTGTCTTGCTTAGCAGGTTCAATTGTGGTCATAAGCCGAGTACTATCGGTAGTTCAATTCTAGAATAAAGGAGAAGAAAACCTTTGATCAGGACTGCATGTCAAATGCAACATATTCTCTAAATTCCATTTTTCTTATTCTCTAAAGATAGCGTTTGTTTCTCTGAAGTTAAAACTTTGTTTCAGCTAGGCCTTTTATAGTTGCATTCATAATTGATTTAGCTATTTCTGTTGGGTTATTATTGACCGTTAGCCAACTCAAGCAGCCTGAGTATAAGAGAGGTGTTGTGGGTAGTGATATAAATTGACATAATAAAAACTGATCAAATAGAATTTTATTTTCAGTGCAGTCAACTTTCTCCAAAACAAAGCCCCACTGAAATTATTACCTTCTTGAAACTACACAGCAGCCTCTCCTGGCTTAAGTCCCAACCAGAAACACACATCTCTAACAATTGTTAGTTAAGGAATACTCTCTGACAAATCCTATTTATGATTATGCTGTTTTATGTGAATTTCTCTCCAGTGTTTTGTAAACCATGGTCCTTTTCATGGTTACTTGAGTTGTATTCACTCGTGCTTCAAAACCCAAAACAAACCATTGTAAAACGCTGCCAACCAAGCCAACGGATCTGAAAATTGCTCAGAATTATTTGCTCAAAGAGAGTTTCTCTAGCTACACAAATGAGTCCAACATTTCCGTTGCAAAGCAAGGCAGTTGTTAAGTGAGTTTTGCCCCATTTTGTGACCTTTCTTGTCATGGTTATTAAGTGAATCACTGCAGTTGTTAAGTTAGTAACAAGGCATGATGCAAATATGATAAGGGACTAAGATGAGTTCCCTGCTGATCATGTGACATCATGAGTTGTTACTTCCCATTCAAATATTCTCTGGCAAACCTCCATGGAGAAACTCCTAATTTCTTCCGGTTTCTTCCCCCTCTTCCTCCCCACTGCTTTCCTATTTACTTTCCTATTTTATCTTATAACTGAATAAAAACGTTAAACCTGAGAAATGCTAATTGAATGCCACTGGAGGAACCGCAGCCTCTCCCAGCCTTCAGTTTGAACTCTGCTATTATTGGTAGGCCTGGACTCCCGGCACATCATGTTCCTACATGATGAGGATCTTCATACTAGCTTAAGTTTTGAAGACAGGGGAGTTTTTCGTCCAAGCAATTCCTCATGCTTTAAAAAAATCATCGAGTTTCAATAAGCTATTGGTCCATCAAAATCCAGTCACCTGCTTAGCGCACAAATTCATATTAAGGCACCTCCAATAAGGGGTTATTCAGTCTCTGCTTCAACACCTCCGATGAAAGGAAGCATATCACCTCTCTAGATAATGAGTTTCGCTGTCAAATTGTTCTTACTGTCAGGAAGTTTTATTTAACGTTCAGTTGGAATCTGCCTTCCTGTAACTTAAAACTATCGTTCCGTGTCCTGCATTCCTGAAGAATGGAGGATGGGTCTTGACCTTCTTTTGTATGACATCGGAAACTTGAAAAGTGCTATTGTATCAGTCAACTTTTCTTATGGCTAAGTGTACTCAATCCCCTCAATCTCTTCCTGCAAGGCTTAGATTCAAATCAATGTTGTGCTCCTTTTCTCTGCCCAGATTCCTCTGAATCTTTCTTAAAATATGCTGCCAAGAATTGAACAGAGTCCTCAAGATAGCTTCTAGCCAGTACAAAATACAGAATTTAAAATTATAGGTAGTCCTTAACTTCCAAGCATTTGTTTAGCGGTTGTTCAAAATTACAATGAAAATAAAAAAGAGACTTATGATTACATGGACGATTGTTGCAGCATTCCCCATAGCCATGTGATTAAAATTCAGATGCTTGGCAACTGGTGCGTATTGATGATGGTTGCGGTGTCCCAGGGTCATATGATTGCCATTTACAATTTTCCCAGTCAGTTTTTGATGAGCAAAGTCAATGGGGAAAGCTGGATGCCCTTAATGCCCGCATGATTCAATTAACAACTTCTGTGATTTGCTAACAACCATGGTAAAAGTCATAAAATCAGCTTAGCAATGGAAATGCTGGCCTCCAGCTGTGGTTGTAAGTCAAGGACTATTTGCATACTGCTTGAAATGCAGCCTAACATTGCATTTGCTGTTTTAGCACTCATACCATTATTTATGTTCAGTTATTGATTAAATATAATTTTAAGATCTTTTTTTTAAATTAATTCAGAATAGAGCTGGAAGGGGCCTTCTAATCCAACCCCCTGATCAAACAGGAGTCCCTATACCATTTCAGACAGGTAGCTGTCCAGTCTCTTCTTAAAAACCTCCAGTGATGAAGCATCTACAGCTTCTGAAGGCAAGCTCTTCCACTGTTTAATTGTTCTCACTGTTAGGAAGTTGCTCCTTAATTCCAGGTTGCTTCTCTGCTTGATTAGTTTCCATTTATTGGTTCTTGTCCTGCCTTCTGGAGCTATGGAAAATAAGTTGACCCTTTCTTTTTTCTGGCAGCCCCTCAAATACTGAAAGACTGCTATCATGTCACCCCTAGTCATTCTTTTCTCTAGACTAGCCCATACCCAATTTCTGCAACCGTTCTTCAAATTGTTTTTGTCACCTTTAGTCATCTTGGTTGTACTTGTTTGTACTTTTTCCAAAGTCTCAACATCTTTTTTATAATATGGTGACCAAAACTGGATGCAGTATTCCAGGTGTGGTCTTACTAAGGTTTTATAAAGCGGTACTAATATTTCACGTGATTTTGATTCTATGCCTCTGTTTATGCAACCAAGGATTGTATGAGCTTTTTTGGCTGCTGCCACACACTGCTGGTTACTATTTAAGTAATTGTCCAATAGGGTTCCAAGGTTCCTCTCACAGTATACATCCATATACATATAGATACAGCATATTGTTTCCAAACTATGTGTCTCCCCTAGCGATATATTTCATTTTTATTTGATTTAGTTATTTTCATGCCTCTCCATGCCTAGCTTTTCCAAGAATGCTACTTTGACCACTCTGGATTTCAACCTGCTATCTAAATTTGGTTTCCAGAACTGACTGACTACAGTCCTGATGAGGATGATTCATTTGGCACCCATATGAACCATGCATTCTGCTTCTTCCCCAGTTTATTCAGAGGTTGGGCAGCCTTTCCATTACATAAGCAAATCAACATGTGATCTACATGCCCATCACCACCCACACACCTGTGTTTCTAATGATTGCATTACTTACAATTAAAAGTTTTACATCACTCAGAAGAATAGCTTTGGCATAAGATATGGGATTCATGATACAAGAGCTTGGTCCTTCCTATGGGGACATCTCCCCTATTCTCAAAATGAATCTCTCCCCTTCTCTCTTACAAAAGCTGACATTCTATGAATGGGACAAAGAAGGCTTCAACTACATCAGGGGTCTCCCAACTTGGCAAATTTAAGACTAGTTGCCAATCTGGACACCTCAAGTTAAGCCACCATGGTTTCAAGACTTACTTCTCGACAGCCAGAAATTCATTGCAGTGAGCATAATGACTATAACTTTGTTGTTTGTATCCCATGATTTATGTTGACTGCTTTTATTCAGTATTTTATTATGATTTATGTTGATTATTTAGTATCCTATGACTATCACTGAGTGTTGTACTTTATGATTTATGTTGATTGTGTTTTATGATTATGATCGTGATTTATCACTTGTTGCTTGTATGTATGCTGAGAGCTTATGCACCGGAGACAAATTTCTTGTGTGTCCAATCACACTTGGCTAGTAACAACAACAACAACAACAACAACAATAATAATAATAATTATTATTATTCTCCTTGTCCTCCTCCTTCGTGGTGGGATTCAAATTTTTTTTTTACTACGGATTCTGTGGGCGTGGCTTGGTGGGCGTGGCAGGGGAAGGATACTGTAAACTCTCCAGTCAGAGGTGGGATTTGCTGGTTCTCTGAACTACTCAAAATTTCCACTACCGGTTCTCCAGAACTGGTCAGAACCTTCTCCTCCTCCTCCCCGTTCTCCCCCTCCTCCTCCCTTTCTCCCTCTCCCCCTCTTCTTCTCCTTCTTCTTCTTCTTCTTCTTCTTCTTCTTCTTCTTCTTCTTCATCTTCATCTTCATCTTCATCTTCATCTTCATCTTCATCCAATAAGTGGCTAGTTGTTCATTTGGTGCTGTATGCAGTGAACTAGAAAACGCCATTGTCTTGTTTTCTTTCAACCTTCCAACATTCATTCATTCATTCATTCATTCATTCATTCGTTTGTTTGTTTGTTTATCTTGCCTCATGGCAACTCTGGGCGGCTTACCAAGCTATGGTTGGTAACTTTGCATTTTCTTCTTTAGGAACTGCTGAACACCATACGGCTTTGTGCTTTTACAGAGTGGGGGGCCTTGCCTACTTCATTCAGTAGACATCTTCTTAACACATAGTGTCTTTAGATGAATGGTTCATGTACATCTTTTTCATGCATGATTTCCTACTAAGGTTCACAGCAAAACCTTCTATTCCTCTTTGCCTTCCTGTTTGCTCCCGCTTGAGCTCCTTGCTGTCTTTTTTTATTCCAAAGAGTGCCCTTCTATTTTTATTTTTTCCCTTTTGAACAACTTGTTTTCCCTGTATGCCATCTCCCATTGGTTCTCAGAAAGACCTATCAAATAGAGTTAGAATTAGAATTCTTTATTGGCCAAGTGTGATTAGACACACAAGGAATTGGTCTCCAATGCATAAGCTCTCAGTGTACCTACAACAATAGTGATAGATCATTATCATAGTCATTGTAAAAATACATTCATCATAAAACATCAGATACATTTTTCTTTCTGTGAGAAGATTTCAAACTCATACGGGTAGTTCTCCACTTACGGCCACAATTGAGTCTAAAATTTCTGTTGACATTTGTTAAGTGAGTTTTACCCCATTTTACATCCTGTCTTCCCACAGTTGATAAGTGAATCACTGCAAGTTAGTCATACCATTGTTAAGTGAATCTGGGTTTCCCCATTGATTCTGCTTGTCAGAAAGTTGCAAAAGGGATCAATGAACCCCAGACATTGCAACCGTCATAAGTACGAGTCAGTTGCCAAGTGTCCAAAATTTGATCACATGAATATGGGAATGCTGCAATGGTCATAAGTGTGAAAAAATGGTGATAAGTCCTTTTTTCCAGTGCTGATGTAACTTCGAATGGTCTCTTAACAAAAGGTTGTAAATGTATTCTAACACGTTCCTTTATAATATGTGACCTTATATTGACAAATATTCTGGAGTCCATAGATCTCTTGGGTTCAGTGGTGGGTTTCAATTTTTTTTACTACCAGTTCTGTGGGCGTGGCTTGGTGGGCATGGCAGGGAAGGATACTGCAAAATCCCCATTCCCTCCCCACCCCACTAACCTGATTTCCAGCTCCGTTCTCCTGTGCAGGGCAACCAAAGAAGACCCAGCCGATCAGCTGGGATTCGGGAGGCAGAGAATAGATGGGGGCGGGGCCAGTCAGAGGTGGTATTTGCCGGTTCTCCAAACTACTCAAAATTTCTGCTACCGGTTCTCCAGAACTGGTCAGAACCTGCTGAATACCACCTCTGCTTGGGTTGCAAGACACATTTCAGGAAGTGCATAGAAATTAACCACAGATACAAACCACCTTTGAAAGTAACAGAATTTGATTAAAAGAACAGATGCTCCGGCAGTAGCACTGTGATGGCTTATGAGGTTGTTTGCATTTGTGTAATGCATTTCACAAAGTGTAATATCATGATTCTAAACTTAGTTAGACTTGTTCTGACTGAGCTTACCATTCAGGCAACAGTGGTTAAATATGCTCTTAAATCAGATTCTTCTGCCTGTTGCCAAAAATAGCAGGCCAACAGGTGTTAGCAGCCACACTATGCAGCCAAATATTTGACAGCCTAATTTATCTGCCTTTGGTTGGGGGAATGCTTTTGTTATACTTCAGTGCTGGAAAATAAGTATACAGTATCATACAGTATCATGAGTAATTTTGTGTATTAGAATTTTGCTGATTTTGGAATGTACTGTAAGAGTTTTACAAACCTGGATATTTCACTTATCACTAATGATATCATCACAGTTCATAATTAGCAGGTCTAATATTTAACCTATTAATAATCACAGGGCCATGGATGAATTCTGCATTCGAAGTGCTGCTATTGTAATTCATTTATAACATGCAATAATTTTTCAGGAAAAATAAAATGAAATAAATATTATGATCCTCCCTCCCTCCCTCCTTCCCCCTTCCTTCTTTGTCCCCTTTTCCCTCTTCCTTCCTTCCGTGCTCTCATTCTTTCCTTCTCTCCCTCCCTCCCACCCTCCCACCTTCCCTTCCTTCCCTCCCTCCTTCCCTCCCTTCCTTCCCTCCTTCCCTTCCTTCCTTTCTCCCTCCTTCCCTCCCTCCCTCTTCAATTCTAACTGAGAATCCTTGTAACTATAAATAGCCAGCGGGCAGGGATGGAAATGAAATTTTATGTTTTTACTTTCACAAGATTTAGGGTGGGATGAATGCAAGTGAGCATTAAAGTTAGTGAGCGTCCATTCATCCCACCATGTTGATGATAGGATGGTATTTTTCTTATTCTAGAACAGGGGTTCCCAAACTCCAAGCCAAAGCTCACTACTAGCCCTTGACCTCTTCGGAACGCAAATGTGGCGGGTGTGCATATATGCACATCCCCACTTACGCGAGCAGTGGGCAAGTGTGGGCAATGAGCACGCTTTGCTCACCGCTTGCACAAATGGAGCTGCACCTGTAAGCTTGCCCACCACTCATGCGGAACCAACCCCTCTCCTTTACCACCCCCCCTAGTCCGGTCCGCAAAGGTTCAGGAACTCTGTTCTAGAATAGGAATGATATGGGCCAAGATTTTTCAACTTAATATGGAAAAAGCTTGTGATGCTGAAAGCAGACCATTCTTTAAAGAGCGGTTTCACCCTGTCATTTCATGGGATGGTGGTTGGCCTGGTTTTTAATTTGAAAAATCAAGATGAAAGCCAGCCAAATTGGAAACCTACCCCAGATGGGAATGGGGGGGAATGAGCAGAGATGACGGTGCAAGCATCCTCCCACCTATTCTATCTGCTCCTGCTCCTCCCCCTTCTTTATTCCTTCCTTTCTGTCTTATCTCTCTCCATCTCACCTCCTTCTGCTGTTCTCTGGATGAAAGTGGGGCCTTCTAGACTCAGGCCCCAAACAAGCCCGGAGGACAGGTTGCAGGGAAGGGCATGCAACTCAGTATGCAACCCATCGGCTAGCTGCTTTTGGAGAACTTCGCAGGAAACCCACCACAATCTTGCACCATGGAACGTAAATGCTAGCAAGAAAGTCCCACTGTTTTTAGTGGCGCTGAGTTTGCAGTAGGCATACCAAGAGGTATGGCCATTCCTGCTCAATCATAAATACAAGGGACAACATGATTTTCATCCAGGTTAGCTCAGTAATTCAACTACCTGAGTACATTGTTGGCCTCTTAGTCACAGGCACTCTACTTTTTGGTCCCAAAGAGTTAAGTGTTTCATCCAACTTTCTCGATAGCAATTTTGTTCCATGGTGCGATCCGCAGAGGGTTTCCTGGGAAGTTCTCCAAACTCCTGAGTTTCATCTAACTTTCTTGTTCTCTCTCTGATTTGCCCTGTCAACCAAGACCCTGAAGACCCTACTGTATTGACTCCAATGTCTTCCTGGGACAACATAAGTATATCAACATAACCAGCACCTGGCTATACCCACCATGAAAATACAGGTAGTCCTTGACTTACAACAGTTCATTTAAAGACTGTTCAAAGTTACAACAGCACTGAAAAAAAGTGACGTGACAATTTTTCCACACTTAGCCACCCATGGTCAGATGATCAAAATCCAGGGGCTTGGCAACTGGCAAGTATTTATGATGGTTGCAGTGTCCAGCGTTCATGGGGTCCCCTTTTGTGACCTTCTGACAAACAAAGTCAATGGGGAAATCGGATTCACTTAACAATCCTGTGACTAGTTTAACAACTCGCCTCCTCACCATCTCTTCTTTCAGGGTAGTTCTACTTACAGGACAGAATAAGACGTGGCAATGAGATGGAAATAGACCACCATACTTTTCTGTTACCTCGAGCCCTGGAGGAAGGCATCAATTGAGCCTCGGTGGCGCAGTGGTCAGAGTGCTGTACTGCAGCAGTGGTGGGTTTCAATTTTTTTTATTACCGGTTCTGTGGGTGTGGCTTGGTGGGCATGGCCATGTGACTGGGTGGGAGTTGCCTTTTATTTTTATTTTTGTTTTGCTTTTTTGCAGCCATAAGGCTCCTCTAAGGCTCAGAAAAACAAAACAAAACACCAGAGCATGGGAAGGGCACGCAGCACCCCTCCACACTCAGTTTTGGGAGCTTTCTGGCCTCAGAAGAGCTTCTGGTGTGTGTGTGGGGGTTTGCTCCCATAAGGCTCCTGTAAGGCTCAGGAAGGCAAAAAATGGAGGGGAGGGCTGAGCCCCTCCCTCCATTTTTTGCCTTCCTGGGTCTCAGCAAGGGGAATCCTGGCTCAGCTGTGTATGTGTACAGCTGATTGTCAGGAGGGGGAAAAAAAGAAATACCTTAGGCAAACATCAGATGGGTGGGGTGAAGCGAGCATCAGGCAGGAGGGGGACCAGGTCAGGGGCGTGGCCAGCCAGAATTTACTACTGGTTCGGTGACCCGTGCCAAATCCTTGCTACTGGTTCGCTCAATCCGGTGCGAACCAGCTGAATGCCACCACTTTACTGCAGGCCACTTCTGCTGACTGCTGGCTGTCTGCAATTTGGCAGTTCGATTCTCACCAGGCTCAAGGTTGACTCAGCCTTCCCTCCTTCCGAGGTGGGTAAATCGAGGACCCAGATTGTTGGGGGCAATAGAGGCTGACTCTGTAAAACTGCTCAGAGAGAGCTGTAAAGCACTATAAAGCGGTATATATATAAAGCGGTGCTCTTGCTGTTAGTGAGGCAGAAGAGACGGTAGGGGCTCCATCCCTCTCTTCCTTCATTTCAGGCACTCCTCCTCCTGAAGGCAACCCAGATCTCCTTTTGTCCCTTCCTCTGGTCTCAGGCTCATTGGAAGTAGCCTAAAACTGAAATAATTCCCAACCTGGTTTCACTGAGTTTCTTTAGCAAGATTTATTGAGATAGAAAGGATGGGGGTACAAAGTCTAGCAACTCAATTACTTCCTATTTAGAACCAAAATATTCCAATATATCTATATTAGGGGTGAGAAATGTTTGATTTGTTTTCTAATTGTCTTTTAAGGAGCCAGCAGGGAAACAGGTCTTTTAGGTGAGAAAGAAAAAGCTTGCAGCTTGCTGTTTATGTAACTGCCCCTTGAATCTGGAACTCTTAACCCTTGCTTCCTCTCTATCCGTTTTTTTTACCCCTTTCTTCTTAGCTTCGGGAACTGCTGTTTATTCTCTTAATCTGTCTTCATCCTGGTTATGTTGTTCATCCTGTTCTTTTCCTATTTTCTGCTGGAAAGAGGGAGGATCTGTCTATGTATACTTACAGATAATATAGTGGTTTGTGTATGTGTGAGAGAAGAACTTTTGGTATGTACTGTATGTACAAAAATAACCTTATAAAGGACACACCTTTTTAATATGCATATAATATTCATCCGTTGTTATTACTCCAATTATTTTTTATCTTGATCTTGTCATTTTTTTTGAGACAGTTGTGGGTTTTGGTGAATATGTATGAAAATATGTGTAAATACACACATACACATAGACATACATCTACAGACTCATCATTGGTTACCTTCTGGGTGGAGGTTTCACAGTATCCATATTAGAACAATTAGATCTACAATAGCTTTGTACTGTTGGAAGAAATAGCCTTCTGGGTTCAGTTCCAAGTGGAGAAGAAAGACACTGGAAACATGGTGACTACTTGGTAAGATGGTTTAATGGTGGACAGGATCACATGCCTTGAAGCTCCTGGATGAAAAGGGAAGAGATGCTGAGAGTGCAATTGTTTTATACCCTCTGTTGGGATTTAAATTTGAGCTTGTATTCTGATTGGTTGTTAGATTCCCATGGGGCCACGCAGGGGCAACTCTGTAGGCTGTCCTGAGTCCCAGGCTTGGTTGAGCCTGCTGGATGATGATGTAATGAAAGGGCTTTGGGCAATCCCTATTATAGCTTTACCTGGAGTAGATCTTTGTTATGTAAAATAGATGGCCTAGGCCAGAGTAATGGCCCATTAGCGAAGGTGGTGGGGGGACTGAGTTTCTGCCACTCTGAGTTTCTACTTTTCTTTTTAGGGGAAATATTTTGCCTTTTTAGTATATCCTAAAATATTTTATTTTCCTAGGAGAGGGGTGGGTTTTAACTTCCAACAGTACCCTATAGTACCATATCAACCTTATGAACTCTCAAGACTCTTTCTTCTGCTAAGTATGCAAGATGAGTGTATTTAATATGTCTGTGTATGTTTGTATGTACATAGTGCATATAGTGTGTGTGTGTGTGTGTGTATGTGTATAAAATGTATGGTGTTCAGCTTTGTTCGGGTATTTTCCCACGTCATTATAGTTGTGCTTTTAAAGTTGTAGCAACGTTTTGGCAGAATCTCATCTGCCATCATCAGGCTTGTGTATTGTGTTCGTCTGCGAGTCAGACTTTCACAGCCGTTTCTGTTTTAAATTTGGGGCTAGCCTACTGCTGTGCCAGAATGGTTTTTTCTTCATCCTGATTGGTTGGGAGTCTTGGTCTGTGTTTATTGGTCTTGGAGTTTTCTGTGTTCTGCTTGATTGGTGTTTCTAATATCTTCTGTCTGTTTTGTGGCTTTTTTTGTCTTGATTGGCTGGCAACATTGTGTTTCCTGTATTGGAGGCTTTTAGTGTGGCTTGGCTCCAAGTAAACCGACGGCTATCATTTATTAGGAAGCTAGGTTTTATCTGGGTGCCTGGTTGGGGTGTGTTTGAGCTGGAGGTATCAGGGGAGATCTGTTTGTGCCCAGGTGTTTGTCTGGCTTGTGGTATGGAGATTTTTTTGTTTGTGAGTGCAGGCTTCCAAATAATTGACAGTCTGGTGCAGTCATCTCTTCTATTCATGCTTTCAGGTCTTTTTTCAATCTCTATGCCTTCTCTGATAATTCTGTAGCTGAGGTTTTCTATAGTGGCTAGGGTTTTGGTGCCATTGAAGTCGATGTTATGACCTGTTGCTTTCATGTGTTGGACTAGTGAGGAAGTGTGTTCCAGCTTTTTTACTGCATTTTTGTGTTCATTCAGGCAGGTACTTATTCTTCTATTGGTCTGTCCAATGTATGTGGTCAGGCATGATGCACAGGGGACTTCATATATGCCTTGGTTTTCCAGGTCAATTTTATCTTTGGGGTTTCTTAGGATGGCTGCTATTTTTCTGTCTGTTTTGAAGGCAGTCTTGATGTGATGCCTGTGTAGTACCTTGCTGATTTTGTCTGTAGTACCTCTTAGTAGGGCAGGACAGCTGTTCCATAGGTCTGTTCATCTTCTAGGTCTCCATTATGTCTCAGTGTGTTTTTGTGAATCAAACTGGTGATTTTGCTTTTGTGGAAGCCGTTAGCTGTCAGTACTTTAGTCAGGGTGCATAGTTCAGACAGACCAAGACTCCCAACCAATCAGGATGAAGAAAAAACCATTCTAACACAGCAATAGGCTGCCCCAAATTTAAATCTGAAACCACTGTAAAAGTCTGACTCACAGACGAACACTATACAGAAGCCTGATGATGGCAGATGAGATTCTGCTGAAACGTTGCTACAACTTTAAAAGAACAACTACAATGACATGGGAAAATACCCGAACAAAGCCGAATGCCATACATGTAAGTACCAGCTGAAAACTTAAGAATATATATATATATATATATATATATATATATATATATATATATATATGTGTGTGTGTGTGTGTGTGTGTGTGTGTGTGTGTGTGTAGTGTGTGTGTGTGTGTGTGTGTAGTGTGTGTGTGTGTGTATATATATATATATATATATATATATATATATATATGTATATGTATATATGTGTGTATGTATATAAGTATGTGTGTGTGTAGAGAGGGGGGAGGGAATGGGCATCAGAATTTCATTTTTTGAAATGTGTGAGTGTTCACAGGAAAAAGTGACAATAAAGCTTATCTTATCTTCTTATCTTACAGCTTTTAGGGGAAAACATTGCTAGGATTGCATTCAACTACAGCAGGAGAGCCTCCATTAGCAAAGAAATGAAGGTATCCTAAGGTGTGCTTATAGCTTGCATGTATTTGTTAGCTGATCAGACAGTATGTAGATTTGCAAGACCATCTTCAAATTGGAGATTGTATTGCAATAATGGCGAATACAGTGCTGACACAAGATACCATGGAGATGACATCTTGTGTAGAATAGCAAGAAAGTATGCTTGGGGAGGCAGGATAGGATTTTGGTCGTGTTTCAGCATATTGGTCAAAATGTGTTAAAGGAGATTGGTACGAGTGTCCCACTGGATTTGGCCATTTGGCATGTTCAAAGTCCCTTTGGTGAAACAGTGACATCTGGTAAGTCCTTGGCCCAGAATTTCAGTGGATAGATGCTAGCCATATTAAATAAATACACAAATAAATTCTGTTGTTACCATTAGCACAGGTTACCAATTCCAGAGTGTGACTGATGCCAGAAGCCAAGTCTGTTCCTTATCTTTTTAAAGTGTGTTATGTGAAACCCAAAATTAACCACAGCCATGATAGGAGGTGGAAGGAAATCTGTATGGTGCGTATGGTATCCACTATGGCATATGGGATATTGTGACTTGGAATAGAGGAGTAAGTGGGAAAAAGCAGGAAATAGTCGATGAAATAAAAATAGATATGTTGCAAGTCGATGAACCTAAGAGAAAAGGATGACTACAATAGGTTTGAATGAAGGTTGTCAGACCTTGAATACATCTGATAAATGCATGCAGGAGAGGGAAGGTATATGTTTAATAATGAACAAAAAGTCTAAAATATATATCGGAAAATATAAATTAGAGTTACATGGTATGAACACCAGCCAGTTATGGTTCACTCTTGCAACCTTGAAACTGTCAGTATCTTGAGTGCCTTTTCTCCTGAAGTTCTACAGATGATGAATTCCCACCCCATTCACTCTGTTTTGCTAGAATGAAACAAAACAAAACAAAATCTACATGGATTCCACCCCCCACCCTAAAATCCATATGTTTTAGGGCTGCAGAAACCCTGCGGGTATGTAAAACCAGTTATAAAGCAGGGAATGGGGCAGTGGTGGGATTTAAATTACCGGTTCTGTGGGTGAAGCTTGGTGGGTGAGGCTTGGTGGGCGTGGCAGGGGAAGGATACTGCAAAATCCCATTCCCTCCCCACCCCACTAACCTGCTTTCCAGCTCCGTTCTCCTGTGCAGGGCAACAAAAGAAGACCCAACCGATCAGCTGGGACTCGGGAGGCAGAGAATAGATGGGAGCGGGGCCAGTCAGAGGTGGTATTTGCTGGTTCTCCGAACTACTCAAAATTTCCGCTACCGGTTCTCCAGAACTGGTCAGAACCTGATGAATACCACCTCTGGAATAGGGGCACGGGACAAGCAAGAAATGAAAGTCATGTGAATGAAGCAAGTATGTGTGTGCAATGTGCCTGTATATACATCCAAGTTTATTAAGTTCAGTTTTCAAAATTGTTTAGCTGCATCCCTGGGCTACTGTGTTTTGCAACCAGTTGGACTCTTTTCCTAAAGTGAAGAGAGACACGCCTTTCCAAGTCACTTGCCTGCTCACAAATGCTTGGCATGTGCTCCATTTCGAATACAAAGTGGAGTGGAAGCTCAGAGACCTGAACTATGGGATCTGGGTAAGCCTAGTCACTTGTTGCCTGTGATATAATTTCACTTCAAAAGCCGGGTGGCCATTTATAAAAGAAGCGCATTCCTTTCTAGCCAGCGAGCCAATCATCTGAGCATACCTACAGCCAAAATAGTCTCCATGCTCCCCTTTCCCCCCTCTACTATAGTACGGTGTCTTGAAACGAGGGATGAGATCATCCTTGCATTTGAGATTGGTTCAGGCTCTCGTTTCTTCTGAGATCTTTTTAAAGCTTTTCACTCCCTCTCCAGAAACGACCTCTTAGCTTACAGTGTGCAGCCATGTGATCAGTTGTTTACTGCATTTTGCTGCTGTCCTAGTTTGAATCCTTTAACCCAAGAAGACACTTTAAATTGTGCAAGTAAGGGAGGTGTCCAAACCATGCTATTTATCTCATAGACACAAACAGTCATCCTCCGAAAATGGAGTGAATGAATGTCGGCCACTCAGCGGAGCATCATTATCATTAAGATAGGATTTCCATGGCTGATTAATAGCAGGCTGAACTAGCAGTAAATTGTCTGTTTATCCATCCATCCATCCATCCATCCATCCATCCATCCATCCATCCATCTCCTACTTGTGGAACATTTGTGACTTTACAGAACTCTGTTATTCTGTTAAAAGTAGAGTTGCTATAATTTAACCTGTAACATTGTTTCAGAAAAATGACACAATAGCAGAGCTGCCACTCAAGCAGGGGTGTCAAACTCGTGGCCCGCAGGGTGGATGCATCACACGCTGGCCACACCCACCCCAGTTTAGAGAAGGGGAAAAAATTATAATATGTCACGTGGTGACAATTTGTCATCTTGAGTTTGACACCCCTGCACTAAATGAATTTACTAGGAATTCGACAAGATTTAAATATGCTTAACTAACTCTCCAATGTCTCCTGTGATGTAAGCAGGGGTGGGATTCTACCAGTTCGCACCTATTTGCTAGAACTGGTTGTTAACATTCTAAGCAGTTTGGAGAACTGGTTGTTAGAAGAAATTACTGGCTTAATCCTGTAAGGAAGGCAGGAAGGAAACATTCTGGCGTTGCTTACAGAAACTGCCTCTCCGTTAACCCTTATTACATTCTTGGCAGGACTAGACTTCCTGTCTCAGGAACATCTTTGGCATTTTTCCCCTCCTTTGCTAGTGCTTTGCTTGTGTGGAGTGACCATTCAAAGTTACAATGGCACTGAAAAAAGTGACTTGTGACTATTTTTCACACTTACGACTGTTGCAGCATCCCCACAGTCATGAGAGGCCAGGCGAGGAGATGCGTGCCTCGATGTGAGTGATATTAAGTTGGCCACACCCAGCCAATAACATGACCACCAAGCCATGTCCACCCAGTCACATGACCACCAAGCCATGCCCACACCTAAGCCCTGCCCACAGAACCGGTTGTTAAAAATTTTGAATTCCACCCCTGGATGCAAGGCAATAACTAAGTTAAATAATTAAATTGTGGATGTGACTTTCTTAAAGAGAGATATTTGGAGTTCTTTGAAGCACCTGCATCTTACCTACAAGTGCCAATACAGTATTCAAATGCAAATATAAAATTGAAATGGGTTGAAAATTCATTGAATGCAATTGAAAATAGGGCACAACATCATATGAAAACATATATACTTTAAACACATTGTAGGAGGAAAGATGAATTAGTGGATGACTGCCAGATATCAGAAGATATCTGGTGCCACTTTTATTTTGTACGATTCAAGGTGCTGTGCTGTGCATAATGGTACCTCCTCAGAGGTGGTACTCAACAGGTTCTGACCAGTTCTGGAGAACCAGTAGCAGAAATTTTGAGTAGTTCGGAAAACCGGCAAATACCACCTCTGACTGGAGATATTACAGTATCCTTCCCCTGCCACGCCCACCAAGCCATGCTCACAGAACCGGTAGTAAAAAAATTTGAATCCCACCATGGGCTAACGTACTTGTATTCTGTCTCAAAAGTAACTTGCATAGCCTTCCTGTCTTCTCCCCACCTGATCCCAATTTAAATCCTACAAGAGTTTAACCATTATATGCTTTCAGTGAAGGAGCTGTAGACTACAAAATCTGTTCCTTAAAGTGGTGTGCCAGGTCATGAGTATATGGTGCACCAGGCCACATTGACTGATGGTATCACCACCTGTTAATGCAATGATTTTTAGAATAGCCTTTGTTTTTAGAAGGAGGGGTGGCATTGGTGTCTCCTAAGTTTTGTGCCCTAGGCTAGTGCCTGCTGGCTGGGCCTTAGCCTAAAACTGCCCCTGCTTCATGGGAAGTTATTTAAATGCAGGAAAGCCTCCTGATTCTTTATTTTTATACTGAGTCTGAATGTTTTAAGTTCAGTTCAATTAGTAATTTGGTATTTGTATCTATAACCATGTTGCTTGTATTTTTACAATTTATATTGTTTTATTTGTTCCCTAGTATGATTTGGTTGCTTATTAGTAGCCTATGACTATCACTAAGTGTTGTATCTTATGATTCTTGATGAATGTATTTTATTTTCTCTTTATGTACACTGAGAGTTTATGCACCAAAGAGTTTATGCACCAAAGACAAATTCCTTGTGAGTTCAATCACATTTGGCCAATAAAGAATTCTGTTCTATTCTATTCTATTCTATTCTATTCTATTCTATTCTATTCTATTCTATTCTATTCTATTCTATTCTATTCTATTCTATTCTATTCTATTCTATTCTATTATTTGTTACTTATCTTTCAGCCTTATCACAAGCATTCCTCAGATGATCAAGCTCCTTCTTGGAAGTCTGATGTGAATTTTAGTACTATCAATAGAAACACATATCTTCCATATTTTGCACGGGTAGTCATTTTCTTGAGTTGCTGAAGTTTCCTTCAGATGACCTGGACAACAACAGATTTGTCATGAATTTTAAAAATAATGTGGCATATTGGTCTGATGACAAACTTTCCTTTGGGAATCTATATTTGTTCACATTCCATAACAGGAACAAGAAAAAACTGCTCCATGAGTTATTTTTAAGTGGTTGGAAATAGTATCTCCATTATTTTAGGACATTAATGAATGTAATCTTTGTAAGCAAACATTGGTCCTTTATTGACTGCAATGCGTCAGTCTGTGTTTCTTATTATCTTGCATTTCAGAAAAGTGTCAGACATGAGAAGAAAAAGCAACAACAACCCTAAACAAACATCTCTACCACCTGCTTTGGATTTCAATCTAAAACCAAAATTTTGGAGCTAATTCATGCAATCAAATGCCTTATCCAGCATCATCTAAGGCTTAAGGCATATTCTTGCTTCATTAATAATTATGACGCAACTAACCAAATGATATACAATATCATCTGATGAACTGAGTTGTAGCTCACAAAAGCTTATGCCTTTCTGTAAAAGTTGTTACTTTTGGGGAAAGTGTTATCAGGTTGTTGTTGTTTTTTTGCCATCACAGACTCATAGAAACCTCCTCCTTCAATTGCATCCTGGTTGACATTTCCAAACGTAAGATTTATTTCCCAGAGGAAATACTTTGGGCTTTGAGATGGCTGTGAGTTGCAGTTCAACAACGTCTGAAAAGCCATACAGTATCTTTACCATCATCTCCCTCTGTCTGTCCACGGTACATGTAAACTTGTTTCATAAACAAAGGCAACTTCCACACACAAGCATTGTTGGGGTTTTAAGGAATTTGGGAAGCTGAGCTCTTTCACTATAGGCTAAGCTTCTATTCCAAAGGAAACATTGTGGAGATATTGTTGGGAGTCCTCCCACCACCCAGTGTTTCTCTCCTTCTGTCAGAAGGCAAGGTGGCATCTCCCCATCCTTCACAGTCATATCAACAGACAGGTTTGCCACTTCTCCTCATCTGCCTCCCCATCCAGCATACAGTGGTTAGTCAGGGTTTATACACTTATTTTGTTTCATCGCAGAAATAATTGCTACTAGAGAACAAGAAGGGGAAAAAACCCTTACCACTCTTGCTGTTCTTACTGATGCCTCACTGGAAAACAATTGGCAATTGTTGTGCAGTGCAGAAATACTACTTTGCATTGTGGGAGAAAAAGGCGGCAACGGCATACAAAATGCCACAAGTATTCCATTTTGGAGGTTCTGTATGGTGTACAGACATTATGGAGATTCTATGAGGATGAAAATCCCAACAAATTAGTTGTGATAAGGAATGGGATTAATTAATCTAGTCCATTCTGAGGTTTTTCTTAGCGTTCAGAGTAACATGGAATTTCCTTCCAGCAAGATGGGTGGCAAATAAATTTAATAATAAATTAAGGACTTCTAATTTCATTCTCAGAATAACAACTCTGACTTTGAACTGAGGTAAAATTGATCCCAAGTCAAACAAAAAGCAACTTCAAGTTGAGGCTTGGAAGCCTAATACCTTCAACCACTGGCTCTTGAATCCCTTAGGTTCCTATGGTAAGTACAGTTCTTACAGTGGCTGGCACAAATATCATGTTTGTAAGCAAGCCCAATGGAAATCTGTCTCAGGTTCCTGTTTGGGGTATCAGAGATTCAGGGAATTAATTTAGATGTTAAATTGGTGGAGAAACCAAATTATCATCCAATATTTCTAGATACTAGAACCCTTATGTCCAACCCCAGCCCATAATACTTTCCAAGCATTAAATACATTGTATGCTTTGTAATAATCCACTAATTGTATTTTCATTTTTAAAAAAATATAAATGCATTATGTTCACCACAATGACATTTGCTATGCTGTTCAATTTGGCATTGTTTTTAACTGTGATGCATTCGATGAACAATAGGATACCCCTGAGTACTGCTCTTTTAGAGTTAAATGATTATATGTTTTTTGGCTGCCTGCATGTAAATTTTTGGAGAACAATCTGGCAATTATGACAGGATGGGTTTTCAGTATCACTGTGCGTAATTGTTTCTTAAACATAGGAGTAAATAAATGTCTTGCCAATAGTGTAGGCAAAAGTAATTATTTATATAATGTAGGTGAGGAATTAAATTGAATCTGAAAAGTCAGGAAGAAGAAAGTACATTGACTTTCTTCTATTGAGAAGATTTGAAAAGTCAGGAAGAAGAAGAAAGTATATTGACTGTGGGCAGAAATCTTGGCCTTCGGAGCCACTGGTTGTACAGGTAATGTTCAGCATTTTTTGTTGTGACTAAACTGTAGTGCTGCAAATCCTCACAAAGCAATGCCACACATTCAGGACATACCCCATAATTCTTTCGGGAGACAGTGCACAGCTGCTGTAGTTGAGTTCTAACTACTTTATATGGCAGGATATCTCCTAGCAATGCAAATGAAATGGACTGTCTTTATGAGCTTCGTTTGGGTGAAGGGGCAACTGACAGTAAAAAATTCATATCTAATTTAAGTTATCAAGTAGCAAATCCCCTCTTAAGAACAGGAATAACTAAAACAAGAGGAAAAGAAATGTATTGATAATGGAGAGAAAAAAGCATTCTCTGGATGAACAGACTACAGCTTCAAAGTCTTCTTTGGGCGCATAATCAGAACTCTCTCCTGACAGCTGAAAACTGACAGGACAGTTTCTGGATGCTCTGAATTAAGAAATAAATGAAAACTGTAACATAAGCTCTGACACCAGTGCTTCCGGATCCAGTCAGAATTTTACAACTGTCAAGAACATTCTTCTAAAGTCACACTCTGAAACTTGACAAGTTCAGCCTCTGTCCACCAAAAGTTTTTTGTTTTTTTTTTTAGCTCTTGCTAAAAGCCTAAATTATGATTAGAATGCCTAGAAAGGGCGGGGTTTTCTTTCTTAGTGAGTTTATATTCTAATTAAGAATGTATGGAAATGAATGTATAAAGCAATCCTATGTTTGTCTTCTCAGAGATAAAGTTCTGATAAGTTCACTTGCTTTTCTTAAAAGTGAGTATAATAATGCAAAATCCCCCTGAAGGCCAACTTAAAAATAAATTCCACCCAGTTAAGTACATGTCCTCTCAGGCAAGTAGGTGTAAGATACCAGCTTTATTGATGACATGCTGTGCTGTTCTAGGGTTAGAAGGTCAGAGATAAATTATGTGATCAAATCAGGCCAATGACCAAGTTCTAGAAAAGGGTAAAGAGATGCCCAAGTAATGCAAAGAAAATGTTAAAAAGTTAGAGTCAAGGCTTAATACAAACCAGAGCCCAGGGAAGATGGAAAGAGGGGAAGTGGGTCTCAGACTACAAGCCTTAAAAACCCTCCTTGAGGGAGATTTTATTACAAAGTCTAGTAGTTCTTTACTCTGAAAACGCATAAAGGAAAACCCCTGCCTTATCTATAGACCACCCTTCTCTTATGCTAATGACAGCCAGGCTGTGATACAAAAAGAAAAGACTACAGTGAGTATTTTTTCAGATTAATGTTATAAACAGATTTATAACAACTATGCCATATAGTACAGTCATATATCTACAATAGCGAATACAAATAGCAACAGTAATTAATAAAGTAAAATATTAATCTTCTTGGCACAGGCATTTTGACAGTTTTTTGGTTGGATGATGATGATGATGATGATTTAATTTATAATGCTATATTAAATAATTTAAAAATTAAGACAGAAACCAACTGTATTCTTGGGTAGGTCACATACGTTGTCCCATCAATTGTAGGATGCAAAATGGGGATAAAGATTACACCATTGTTCCTTGGCCCTTTCCAGTTACCTCCAACTGGAAATTCCTAGGACTTGCAAGCTTCTTGATCTCAAAAAATATAATTTGGTGAAAGATATAAAACAAAGACATAACAAGAAACTGGGGTGGCTGAAATATTGTGCACATACTGTGAAAGTTTCTGCTACATTGGCAGAAGGCTGCAACCTATGGTAAATCATTGTGAGGCTTTGGTGTTCCTACAGCACCCAAACCTATGGTTTACTTAGTCACTGTTGCTCAGTTAACCTGGTTGTCTGAGCCTGTGTAACTTACCAAATCATAAAGTGATATATTGGCTGGGTTAATACTATGCAGTAAGTCACATTTTACACTAGTCTAATGCAAACATTGCCAATTGTCTCAAGGAAATACGGTATGTTCTAGCAGAAGTAGAGAATGCACTAGGCTTCCACAAACCTGGAGTTTCTCTGCTTTTAGCATTCCTCAGCCAGCATGACCATTTTTGGGAATTCTGAAAAAATAAAAGTTCCCTCACTATGGAAGCGACTTAGATTGGAGAAGGCCGAAGCAAAGGATGAAAGTTTAAGCAAAGATAATCAAAATATGACATCAATTATCTGTGAAATGCAGGAGCATATACCATAGTTTGATAAATCAAGCAACTGTATGATTAAAACTATCATTACTTACATTACTGACTTTGAATCCCCAACTGGTGTTCTCCACATACAGTATGTTGGATTATCATATTCCCGCCATGCTGGTTGGGAATTCTGGGACATGTGGTCCAAAGGTCCACACACTGAAGGTCACCAGGTCAAGAAAGGCTGCTTTTATTGTAACAATATAATTTGCTGTAATTATATTCCTGAAAAGGACTTCAGAGATTCATTTCCAAGCCTAGGGAAAAGGAATACTTCATGGTGTTCCTCCTTTCCCCTTCAAGTTTCCCATCACTGTCATTTTTTCCTGTTACACTCTGTCCTGGCAAGAGATTGGCCTCACAAAGGTTGGCAACTCTGTGACGTTAACAGGTCTTGCTCATGGCATCATCTGGGAACTTTCTGACAATTTTATCTAGGAGAAGGGAAAAAAAACAAGCATCTTATGTCTATCTTGCCACTTTTGTTTTGTCAAAATCCAGAATGAGAGAAAGCAAAGTCCCTGTCAGAATCTCCGTTATCTCCGCCACATTGGAAAGGCAAAACTAAGGAAGAGATTTCACAGACATTTGATTAGATAATGCACACAGCCTCCCGTCCTATATTTCAGCAGATATTTCATCCAGGAGATTTGTGGAGAGGATATTTGGGTGAGCCCATTTCTCTCAAGCATGTTACAATTGGGAAGAGTTACTTTTTTGTAACTGCCTTCTTTTGTTGCCTATGTCCAGGTAATCACAAGAATTCAGCTCACACAGCACAGACTCCATTCTTCCATTTCAATGCAGTCAAGTAGGAAGAAGCAGTTATTGGCTGGCACAATGTATAATCTGAACTGAAGAGGGCATATGCTTCCCTGATCTTTTTTTGTACATCTGCTTTTGTAAGTCTTGTGCAAACAACTCCCTGACATTTTCTCAATAATGGAATGGAAATACATTTAACTTCATGCCAAGGGAACAGTAGAAGAGTTAACAATGGTAGAGGTTACACCTCTAGATTTAATGACAGTTCTCTTTCTCCCCTTTGTAGAAACCCCCCTCCCCCACTAAAAACGATTTCATTCACAAAGAACTATATATCAGAAATGGTTGCCGTACTTTGCTTTTCCTTCCTTTAAAAAAAAAATCAAAACTGAATGTTCAGAGACAAAGTCATATATTTGGAGAGAAGCAAAATGTGGGCTCTTCAAAACTCACATTTCTTCTTCAGTTGTCCACATTGCCAAAGTTTACCGCCATTAAAACTGATGTAATATAAATTTAATGTTTGATTTCCTGATGCTTTATACTTAGACTAGTTTCAGGGGACAGCTAATTTGATTGGAGAACTGCCTTTAGAGAGCAGGAAAGCTACAATATCCAATGTTCTTAAACCCCTCGTAATCTCTGTCTTCTAGCACCAGGCCCGAATAGAAGGAAGGGATTTGGACAGGGGGAATGGGAAGAAGAGGAGAGGAAAAAAATGGAAAGCCCACTTGTCTGATCAAATTAAAACATCCATGGCCCCTTTGAAGAAAGCAAAACAATCATCTGAAATCATAACAAATCTCTCTTACATCCATTTTTCATTTTAACAGAGGATTTTTCACA